>NC_056735.1:224116436-224199592 GCF_019279795.1 Protopterus annectens | reverse complement strand
TACACCTTTCTAGAAAACAAAATAGGCATCCATACCTCTCAACCTCTTAGAGCAGGGAGTCTGGACAAATGCACAATTAATGGGGATCAAAGGCCTATTAATAGGGACACATTTTAAATATTGCTCATACATACTTAGGAAGTGGATAAAAATAACAGGTTATACATTAGAATGACTTTTCTGGTGGATATAAAGTCTGTTTCATTCCTTTTATCACAGGTGAACATGGAAGTGGTTCTGTGTCCCCTACATCACTTGATTTCAGTTTGTTGTCAGACTCTGATGATGATAGTGGCCAAAATGAGGCACATCTGGGAGTTGCAGAGCCTGATTCTTCCACAGAGGTTGACATCTAGTGTCCTCCTCATTATCACCAGACACACCCAGTATGTCTATGCTTACCCAGTCCACTGAGGCCATATATATTGGACAGTTGGAGGGTGAGTACATTGACCAGGGAAGTGTGGCTATTACTGCGTCTTCAGTGGCTGTTGACACTGGACATGACCAAACTGTTGAAGTGCCACATGGGTGGATTGATAGTGGTGCTTGGAGGAGACCTGCTATCCCTCTCCAACCTGTTTCAGGTATCTCATCAAGTGTCACTCAATATACATTTAGGGCCATCATAGCATGACATCCAGTGAACTCCAGGAGAACACCCCAGTTATAGATGCAGCACAGTCTGACTCTGTGACTGCCCACTGTGTTGTTGATTCCCTGGATCATTTGAATGATATGTTGGAATGGGATGTGTCTGTGAGGAAGTGCAGTGTATCTGTCATGGAACGCACATTGTCTCTGATGGAACTTCTGCTGGGTGGTAGCATTGGCCTCGTAGGCTAGGTTAGCAACTACATCTGTTGAGAGACAACATGGCCATGCCCAAACTCCCATAGTGGCAGTACAGCCACTGCTCCAGCAGAGAGTGTGCTGTCCACACCCAGATGTAGCTGCAAGCCTCCTTTGACTCAATAAACATAAAAACATCTGCATAATTTCCTTATATATCTCCCCAGGTCACAACATCTCTACCCTAGAAAACATTCTTCTCTGGGCCTCTTCTGAAATTAGATACAAAACCTACATTCTTGGTGACGTTAACATTGACTGGAATAAAATCAATACACCTTCTCCCTCCCTGTCCATTAATACTTGCCTGGTAATCCACTCAACAACTCATCCTAACAAAACCCACCCCCCTGGTTCCATCATAGACTGGAACTTAGTCTCTCACCCAAAGAAAATAACTTTTTCTGGCACTGTGATCCTTCAGCGACATCTCTGCCTTCATTCACCACTGCCAACTATCAGTATCAACACTACATTCAAACCCATAATCTTGCTTCAATCCCACAATGTTCTCAAACATTCTTAAAGAAATAAATTGTGATTCTAAATTTTCTTGTGAAGTAGAACACTTTAACTCTGTCTTCCAAATACTCTCAACTTTGTCTAAGAAACAAATGTGTCAAAGCCATTCCTGCTCTTGGTCTCCAAAGAGACAAAACAGAGCATGCACCTCAGGGACAAAGCCTGGAAGCTTTACCAAAATAAAGCTCCACATTACTTCAGTATACCCAACTGAACCAAGTAAAGAAATTAATCTCCATAGACGAAAAACTTTTATAATAAACTAGAAACCAACAACAGGAAAAACCCAAAACAATTCTGGAATTCAGCAATTCTTTCTGCATCCAGGGTCAGGAATAACTTTAGACCCTAGTTTAACAGACTTGAACTGAGCTCTCACTTTAACACTTTCTTTACTGAATCTATAGCTAAGCTCACTAAAACTTTTAAAACAATCCTCCCAACTCTCCCTCCCTTGTTCCATAAAATAATAACTCGTTAACTTCAGATCAAACCAGTTTCAACAATCTTACAAAGGCTCTTATCTAAACTAAGCCTTGCTCCAATGCTTGATATATATTCCTCTTCCTCAAATTGCACAGAAGGCATAGCCTCCAATCAGTATCCTCATTAACAGATCCTTAGAGTCTTATGTACCCAAACTCTGGTGCTCAGCCTACATCCTGTCTTTAAGGTGGCAAAAACACAAACATTTCATTTCATCCAGTGTCCTTGTCCCCAATATCTAAAATATTAGAAAATGTTTCACCAAACTTATGCCATTCTTAATCCAGAATCACCTCCAACACCCACCCAACATGGCTTCCTGCCATGGCACCATAACTGTGAATATCTTCCTAGAAACTGTCAATCGAGCTGAATTCTGGATTACTAGTATCACACTACTGCTAGATCTATCTAAAGTTTTGACACCATCCCCCATAAACACCTCTGCACATCTCACCAACTTTAATCTCCACTACTCTAGCCTGGTTCTCCAGTTACTATCTGAAGATCTCAAGCCAACAGATGGAAGAACTTATATCCTCCTTCTTCCCAAACCCCAACTGGCATTCCAGGGTCTATCCATGACCCTTCCTTTCAACATCTTTATTAATAACCTCCACTCTGCCATCATACAACAGTCACCCAAATCTGGCACTCTTCCTAGTCTGTCAGCTCTACTACCTGAACTACAACAAACCCAAATAGCATTCTCACTACAGAGAACTGGATGCAACAAATCATCTCTCCTCAACTCTAACAAATCTAAATTCTACTCACTAGGGCTTTCTCCTTTGACAAACACTTTCATAGTCCTAAGTCAAACCAACACTGCTATAGAAGCCCTGCAAAACTTCTTGGCATTACTATCGAAAGATCTTAAATTTGACATCCACTTCACCAAAACATAAAGAAAACCACAAAGTTAGGTATGCTCTCAGGAATACCTGCTTTCTAACCAACTCTAGACATACCCTGGCAACTACCTACCTTCTACTCACTACTTTCTGGTGCCCTCTTAACTAATCTGTCCTCTTCTAACATCTCTAAACTTGAAACTTGCTATAATAAGATCTCTAAATTTGCCACTAATTCTAAAACCTCAACTCACCACTGCCTTTCCTACATCTCTGAACTGGCTAGAACTCTAACCACTAGACTACCTCCAACAACTACAGCTCATAAATTAATTTTACCCTGAAAATGTTTAACAAATATCCTTCCTCCATACACCCCAAATAGATCTCTGAGATCCAAACACCAAAACTTAGTCTCCATTCACAAACCAAATGTCTGCAACATTGTTCTCTCACTAGGTAAGAAATGGATCTCTTCCTCCTCCTTCTCTCAGGACTACACCCAACCACAATCCTAAGGCACTTTTTATATCTATCATCCAAATGGAACTCTGCTTCCACTTACATAAATTCTAGTGAATACAAACTGTTCTACATCACTTGATTTCTCTACTATTTCTAAAATAGATTGCAGTCTTTCTCTGACTATGGAATTTCTTCCTCAATACTACATTTTGTAAATACTGTATATTAGTACCACCAATGTTTAAAAAATCCTATTGCAAGACATTAGCATGTTTTTTGAATTTGGAACTCGAAGGTGTTCTATTACCTATTAGCTGCATTGTTTGATTTACATCTTATGCATTTGCATTACTGATTGCATGAATTTTATTCTTGTATTTTTCTTTAACATTTTGTAACCTTTAATGTATTTTTGGGTTGAGCTTTTCTCCCTGGGCCTCCACTGAAAATGGGCACTTTTAGGCCCAGTGGACTTCCCCGGTAATCAAACTGAAAATAAATAAAAAAAATAAATAAATTAACAGGCCGTGGGGTTGTGGTCCTGGGCATTCCTGTTAAAGGAGCATGTCCAGCAGACATCGGTCACCTTAAGGTAGTAGCACAGCATCTGATCACAGTACTTAATGCATGCGGCTCAGCACCAGTTGGATTTTAACAGGACTGCAGGTGATCTTATGGTAGATCACAACAGCAGGCCATGTGGGGGGCAAGAGGTTGGAGGCCTGCCTTAACTGGATGCTGTACAAGCACCAAAACAATGGACACCATGGCATTTGTGAAATTGGATTGGGATACACACACTTCCACTTTTGTTTATGCACACAGAACACACAGTTGACTACAGTGAGAGTAGAACCCCTACCTATCTAAGTTTACAGATTACAGATTTGAGTACGTAATGCATGCATCACAGCACAACTCTGATTTATGTAGGACTGCAGGTGAACTTATACTACATGACATAACCAAGCCATGTATTTGACAACAGCTTGGGAGGCTTGTATAGTCACATTGACTCATAGTGTCATCTGAAGCTAGTAGCCTAGCAGATGAATACTGTTTAGTAGTCTAGTTGTGTGACAACAAAACCCTTATTAAGCCTATTTGTCTGTTTGTGTTTGGATAATCAAGCATGTGAGCACCATCGACTGGCTCTCTCCATGAGGGAGAACACAACATCATATATTATAACTTGTACATGTATGATATATGTGTGGAAAACTCAAGGTGACCCAGGGTTGTTGTGCTTGCTGCTGTCATTGCTGGTGGGGAATCAAAGGGATGGCTTGTCAATATATGTACATATACTTATACTGTACCCTCAATTTGAAATGTTTCCACATATAGTCTTAGGGGAAACATGGTATGTTAGAATGATAGGGCACCATACCTCTCAACTGTCCAGATTTTTGCAAATTGTCCAGATGTTTTACTCATATGTGTAGTCTGTTTCACACAATATGGTTTTCTAGAAAATATATGGCAAATCATTGACAAATGAGGTCAGTAAATAATGGCAGACATCTGAATTTCACATGTTGTATCCTTCAGACTGGAAATGCAACCCCTGTTAATCTATCACCACCTTTCTAAGTTTGTAAGTGCAATATTTGAAAAGTGTTGCTATTGTTGGGCCTTTGTCCGCCCATTATTTGTTGCTTTGTCCTGATTTCCTACTCTAAGACCTTGATAGGTATGTAGGGCACTATGGACACACGTGCACTCAAACACACACACTACACACGACATCCACATCATCACATATATATATATATATATATATATATATATATATATGGATTATTCTTAAACCTAAAGACCATTTCACTGACATTATGATCCAAATCACTTAAGGTTCATTTCACCTAAAACTCATTTCACTGACAAGTAGTACTCTAAGGCAAGTCAAGGTAAGTCCTTTCCCACTGTAGTGCTATCCTGGTGTTATATATGTAGTTGAGGGGTGTAGCACCCACAGTTGGCTTTTACCAAATAATGTAAAACAAAACCAGACAACATAAAACCAAGTTACGAGGCTATGTCCCACATCCCCAATGTGGGGGTATGCTCACACCTCGTAACTATATATACTAACACCAAGATTGCACTACAGTGGAAAAGGACATATACCTTTGACTTGTTGAGTACTACTTTTAGTGAAATCAGTTTTAGGTGAAATGAACTTTCAGTGAAATGAACTTTAAGTGATTTGGTCTCAGTGAAATGGGTTTCAGTGAAAGGGTCTTATAAAGTGAAGAACATTCAGAAAGGAACTCCAGGAGAATAATCAGGGTTATAGATGCAGCACAGTCTGACTTCTGTGACTGCCTCCACTGTGTTGTTGATTCCCTGGATCATTTGAATGATATGTTGGAGCAGGATGTGTCTATGAGGGAGTGCAGTGTATCTGTCATGGAACGCACATTGTCTGTGATGGAACTTCTGCTGGGTGGTAGCATTGGCCTGCATCAGAGGGCTAGGATTCAGGCAACTACATCTGTTGAGAGACAACATGGCCGTGCCCAAACTCCCATAGTGGCAGTGCAGCCACTGCTCCAGCAGAGAGTGTGCTGTCCACACCCAGATGTAGCAGGCCATGAGGATGTGGTCCTGGGCATTCCTGTTAAAGGAGCATGTCCAGCAGACATCAGTCAACTTCAGGTAGTAGCACAGCATCTGATCACAGTACTTAATGCATTTGGCTTAGCACCAGTTGGATTTTAACAGGACTGCAGGTGATCTTATGGTAGATCACAACAGCAAGCCATGTGGGGGTGGGGGGTGGGGGCAAGAGGTTGGAGGCCTGCCTTAACTGAATGTTTCTACAAGCAACAAAACAATGGACACCATGGCATTTGTGAAATTGGATTGGGATACACACTTCCACTTTTGTTTATACACACACAACACACAGTTGACTGCAGTGAGAGTAGAACCCCTGCCTATCTAAGTTTACAGACTACAGATTTAAGTACCTAATGCATGCATCACAGCACAACTTTGATTTATGTAGGACTGCAGGTGAACTTATACTACATGACATAACCAAGCCATGTGTTTGACAACAGCTTGGGAGGCTTGTATAGTCACATTGCCTCATAGTGTCATCTGAAGCTAGTAGCCTAGCAGATGAATACTGTTTAGTAGTCTAGTTGTCTGACAACAAAACCCTTATTAAGCCTATTTGTCTGTTTGTGTTTGGATAATCAAGCATGTGAGCACCATCGACTGGCTCTCTCCATGAGGGAGAACACAACATCATATATTATAACTTGTACATGGTATGATATATGTGTGGAAAACTCAATGTGACCCAGGGTTGTTGTGCTTGTTGCTGTCATTGCTGGTGGGGAAACAAAGGGATGGCTTGTCAATATATGTACATATACTTATACTGTACCCTCAGTTTGCAATGTTTCCACATATAGTCTTAGGGGAAACATGGTATCTTAGAATGATAGGGCACCATACCTCTCAACTGTCCAGATTTTTGCAAATTGTCCAGATGTTTTACTCATATGTGTAGTCTGTTTCACACAGTATGGTTTTCTAGAAAATCTATGGCAAATCATTGACAAATGAGGTCAGTAAATAATGGCAGAAATCTGAATTTCACATGTTGTATCCTTCAGACTGTTCATGGAAATGCAGCCCCTGTTAATCTATCACTACCTTTCTAAGTTTGTAATTGCAATATTTGAAAAGTGTTGCTATTGTTGGGCCTTTGTCCGCCCGTTATTTGTTGCTTTGTCCTGATTTCCTACTCTAAGACCTTGATAGGTATGTAGGGCACTATGGACACACGTGCACTCACACACACACACACACACACACACACACACACACACACACACACATATATATATATATATATATATATATATATATATATATGGATTTGTATCGCTTCACCTAAAGACCATTTCACTGACACCCATTTCACTGAGACCAAATCACCTAAGGTTCATTTCACCTAAAACTCATTTCACTGACAAGTAGTACTCTAAGGCAAGTCAAAGGTATACGTCCTTTTTCCCACTGTAGTGCTATCCTGGTGTTAGTATATGTAGTTAGGGGGGTGTAGCACCCCACCTAGTTGGCTTTTACCAAATAATGTAAAACAAAACCAGACAACATAAAACCAAGTTAAGTGGGGGGGCTATGTCCCCCACATCCCCCAATGTGGGGGGCTATGCCCTCACACCCTCCCTAACTATATATACTAACACCAAGATTGCACTACAGTGGGAAAAAGGACATATACCTTTGACTTGCCTTAGAGTACTACTTTTCAGTGAAATCAGTTTTAGGTGAAATGAACTTTCAGTGAAATGAACTTTAAGTGATTTGGTCTCAGTGAAATGGGTTTCAGTGAAAGGGTCTTTAAGTGAAGTGATACAAATCCATATATATATATATATATATATATATATATATATATGTATAGAGAGAGAGTGAGAGAGTCTATAGCACAAGAAGCACTGGATTTCAGCTATCGTTAACTAAGTATACATGCATGCACCTTTGCCTTTTTTATTATACTGTTTGCACATTGGTAAGCAGTGCTCAAACATGAGGCATATTGCTCAAATTTGAGTTTTACTATTATGTTATATATACCTGCTACTATAGTCCACTCCTATCCAAAATCCAGATTGGGATTTCCAGATTAGTAACTGCATTGATTGAATGTATCCTGTGTGTGTGGTTGGTGGCCAGACATAAATAGTATTTCTTCTTCCACTGTTTCTGTACTGCTGCACCCCACACAAACTGCCAAAACGTATCAAAAATGTTTTAAACATGCGGCACATAATGCAAATGTGGAATTAAGACAAGACAAAGTTGATAACAGTAGGGGACACAGAATGACACTCTGTAAAACATAACATATTGCTAGTACACATTCAAAACCTATACCTATACCAGGATTTGAACTCTCAACAGCATTACAGCTTCATCAGACAGGATGGGTGCCTTAGTCCTTTTGGCCAAAGAAGCAGCTTGTCAGAAAAGGGGACATTCATCATTCAACCACCTGCATAACAATGTACATTTATATACATGAGTTTCCAACACATACAATGTATGATCAAATCTATAGTAGTCTCCTGGAAATGTGGGAGATAATAACTGTGGCAAACACCCATATATCATGGGTTTGGGGTAGCATAAATGAGTTACTGTTATGCCATTTACAAGGGGACACTCCTGTTTTGGGGGTAGGGGAACAGACCACATCTACTGTTAGGATACAAACAGATCTGAAGTCAGAAACTGCAATATATAGCCTCAGTTTCTAACTTCTGCTTTGAATGATGTACCAGGAATCTGCTGCATTTGGACTGTATGAAGGTTTCATGCATGAGGCCTACTAATTACAAATGTACACATGGTAGCAAAATAGTGTTAGTCGTCATGTTACTTAATTTTCTGTACAAATACACCACTATTTTCTTGCATACTGTACCAAGTTCATATATACAAAGGATATGTCATAATACTCCAAAGACTACAGTGTAGATTAAGGACCTACCTTGTAAATGCAGTGGTTGTCACAACTGTAGTTCAGGGCTGACTCTGTCTGATGTAAGCAGTACACTGCCAATACATGGATAGGTGCAGGTCATGTGAGTTGCCTGACATCATTTTTAATGTATGCATGAGTAGCAGAAAGGTATTAGTCCCTAGGTCCCTAAGCGGTCAGTAAATGTGCTATGCATTGTCTTTTAGCAGAGGCAAGGGCATACTGAGCATGCCTATGTTCATAGGTTCATAGGTAGGTACTAGACTATTGGCCCTAGGGCCTATATAAGCTTAGCCAAAAAGGTACCCTGGCTTTTGCCACCCAAGAAAATTATTTTCTTGTGACCCTGTCAAGCAATGCCACAGAGGTGATCCCCAGGGTGAATTTCCTATTTCCCATCCCATCATCAAGATTTTTCTTGAAGAGTGCTAATGAGGAGCTTTGTTTGATAGAGATAGGTAGTTTGTTCCAGAGTATGGCAAGTCTCTGGGACAGGAATCTATCCCTCCAGCATGTTCTGTTTATTGTAGTGACAAGGTATAGGTCCTTAGACTGTGTAGCTCAGAGAGATTGGGATTTCTTTAAATGGAGCATGTCCAACAGCTCTGAGTTTGACATAGCTTTGTATGTTAGGCAAAGATTGCCTCTGAGTAGGTGATATGCAACAGAGTAAAGCTGGAGTTTTTTGAGATGGTCTGCATAGGGCATCTGTTTGAGGCCGATAATACTCTTTGTGAGGTATTACTGTGGCCTTTCCAGTTGTTGTAGATGTCTTGTGAGGTATATACCAAAAGGAGCATTGTACTCTATAATGGGTCTAATGAGTGATGAGCAGAGGGGAATGATGACCTCTTTTTTCGTGGATGAGAAACCTTTTGTGATGAGGTGTGCCATGTAGAAGGATTTCCTGACTACTATGGCGATGTGATTGTCAAAGGAGAGACTACTGTCCACCTGTGTCCCAAAGTCTCTTATCACACTTTCAGTGTTAAGTAGACTACCACCATAGGTACAGAGTTTTTACCAAAGGGGATGACAATGCACTTTTTGGCATTGAGCTTGAGGCCATGGCTTTGACACCAGGCATCTGTCTCAGTGAGGCCCTTTTGTAGGATGTCCACATCGTTAGGAGTTTCCATTATGGCTCCTAGTTTGCAGTCATCTGTGAACTTCATTAGCCAAAGACCTTCTGTGTTAGCCTGTACTTCAGAAAAGTAGATACCAAACAGGAGAGGACCCAGAACTGAAACCTGTGGTATTCCACTTGTTACTGGTCTAAAATCAGATTTGGAGTCTGCTACTTTTCACAGTGTGGGTTCTGTCAGTGAGCCAGTTGGCAGCACATCTTGTGACATAGGGATTTGTACCTAGTTTAGTGAGTTTATCTATAATTCCAGAGTGGGGGATGGTGTCAAAAGCCTTGGTGAGATCTAGATAGGCTGTGTGAACCACTTTACCCTTGTCTACGGCTTTGGTGACTGCTTCAAAGAAGTCTATCAGGTTTAGGAGACATGATCTGCCTTTTACAAACCTGAACTGGGTTGGGTCCAGAGTTTGGAGATTACCACTGTCTTTGTTTATAAGTTACATGATGATGCATTCCATGGACTTGCAGACTAGGCTTGTTAGGCTAATGGGGCAGTAATTTCTGGGGTCCGTGGTGGTTGCCCCTTTGTGGAGTGGGATAACCGTCACTGTGCGCCATTCAGTGGGCACAAAGCCTCTGGTGAGGCTATGACTGAACATGGTGCTTAGGTGGGGTGCCAGTTCATTTTGTAGTTCATGTAGAATGCAGCCTGGATGTTGTCCGGTCTCATGGATGCTGTGTTTTGGCTTTGGAGAGTGTGTTTTTTACCTGTGCAGCCGTGATTACAGGAACTTTCCATTCTTCCAGTACAGAGATGGGCCCTTTAGGGGATGAGAGGGGGGTAAAGTTAGCACTGAACCTATCTGCCAGGATGTTGGCAATATCAGCTGGTTCTGTATATTTAGTGCCATTGTGCTGTAACTCAGAGCAGATCTGAGTGTTGCCATTGAGATTCTTGACATAGCTATAGAATACTTTGTGGTTGTGTTTAGAATCAGTGGCAATTTTGTTTTCATAACTAGCTTTGGAGGATTTTATGAGTGATCTCACCTTCTTACTGAGGCTGACCAGGGAGTTTCTCCAATCATGGGATTTTACTCATTTTACAACAGTTTCTTTCTTCTGTTGTAGAGTTTGTTTATGGCAGGGCCCAGGGGACCACCAGATTGGCTTCCTTTTTTTGGAGGCTAGCATCTTGGTTCTGTTAGGTATAGCACAATCCATTCACTCATGTAAGTGCTTATAAAGTACATTTGTGTAGGATTCAGCAGTTGTACCTCTATTGTTCGTCTGCATGGGTGTCATGAAGTTTGCCACTTCTGTCTTAAGAAGTGTGAAGTTGGCATTAGAAATTTTTTTTTACGATGGTTTCCCTAATGGGGGTGGGGGTGGGATGTGGATGTCTAGGGTGATTGGCTTGTGGTCGGATCTGACCAACAAGGTATTGACCTCTGGTGTCACCCATGTTGGTAATGACCAGGTCTAGGATATTGTTGCCCCTGGTGGGGGTGTGGATAAGTTGATCCAAGGCATTGGAATGTATGAATACCAGAAAACGTTGAGCAAAAGAGTTGGTACATGAGTATTTTTCCTATTTAATGCTGGGGTAGTTGAAATTACCCATTATTAGGGTGTTAGCTTGTACCCTAATATTTTCCAGTGTATCAAGAAATGTGGAGTGGGAATCTTGGGGCATGGTGGGGGATCTGTAGCATGTTACAATTTGGATTGCGGTCTTGCCTAGAGTTAGTTGCACTTGGTTAATCTCGGATGCATTATGCTGAGCAACTAGCCTGGAGGTGTGGATATCCTTAATGAATATGAACACGCCTCCACCTTTAGTGTTTTGGTCCAGGTTAGGTGGCCGAAAGGTGTGGTATGAATTATAGCCTGGTAATGCAGGGGTGCTTTCTGGAGCCTTGAACCAGGTGTCTGTCACTGCACAGATGTCAATGTTCTCCATTTTAAGGAGTGCCTCCAGTGAATGTATTTTGAGGTTCAGACTTCTAGCATTGAGTAGCATTACCCTCAGATTTTGCTTGCTTGTACCTGTTACAGTGGTAAATTTGTCATTTGAACTTTGCCTAAAATAGGCACTATAGGGGTGGCAAAAGCCTTAGCCAGTATCCGGAATCCCAGAGGCAATAGTTGAAGGCCATCTCTGGCAAAGCATCATGGTCTGTTGATCATGTCATCCCAGGCAGACAGATATTGGATCCCCTTAGATTAATAACAGAAGCTTAGCCAATTGTTGAAATCAATCATTTTGTCCTTGTACTGTGGTATCGTTTTGGGTGATGGCAGGATGCCACTCAGAGCTAGGGTCATACCTACCTAGGCTACAAGATTGGAGAGCTCCTCCATGTCTTTTTTCATGTAGTCCGGGGAGGTACATCTCAGGTCATTCACACCAACATGGACAATGACAGAGTCATATTTGTACTTGTTGTGGAATAACCTGAGTGCATGCATTATGTGGTGGATCGTGGCACCCAACAGGCAGCTGACAGTAACTTTCTCCTTATTTAGCCTAGTGAGTGGAACATCAGTGTGCCTGACTATAGAGTCACCTATGACTAGAGTGCTGGGTACGTTGTTATGCCTTATGGGCTGTGGTTTAGTGGCACACTGAGGTTGTGGGCTATGTGTCATTTGGGTTGTGTTGGAGGGTGAAAGTTGCTTGCATTTCTGCTTTGGAGGTCTCTGTTGCTTGAGCAGATTTTTATTGAGAGCCTCCGTGAATGTAGGTGTGTGTTTTGTGTTGCTATGTGTGTGTTTTGGTGGTGTAGGTTTTGAAGGACTATGTGATGAGTGTGGTGTGGTGCAAGTGTTTACCTTCTCCTCTTGACTGTCTAGTCCAGTCTTTGGTGAAGAGTGCTTTGCTTCCAGTTTGGCTATATAAGTGCATCTTTCACAGGTTGTAGTGTTGGGTGGTAGGAGGAGACGGTTGTCTGTGTACATGAGGCAATTGCTGCATTTCCCCAAGATGCCCAGATTCATCAGGTAGACAGGAGAAAACACCAGGAGCTGACCCTTAGACATGCCTGGATAGGTGGTTATTTATTAAGTACTAAAATCTGTTTTCCTGTAGACAAGTGAGGAAAGTTGAGTGCTGTAGTAATTTGTAGCTTATTTAGTGCTTACAATGACTACTAAACAAGTGCTGAGCTCAAAGAAACAGATTTGAGTGCTAAAATTAAAAAAACTGGCAAGTTCTAAGGGAACATTTGAAGAGCAGACTTTATAGCCCACAAGGACAGCGGCTGGGAGTTCCTCCTCTGAGTCTTCCTGTGACTGTGACTGTGATGACCAAGGTGTTGGTGGTGGGATGTGTGTCCTTTCCCCTTTCTGATCCTGCTGCAGCTATTTCCACAAGAACAGACTGTGCAGCATAGCGCATACTATAAATATTTGTGTAAATATGTGTGCAGTATACCCCAAGGCTCCACAAGCTATATCTAGGCACTGGAACTGTGACTTCAGAAGCCCAGACACATGCTCCATAATGTTTCTAGTTTGTGTGTGCCTCATTATGACATTCTTCTGTGGGTGTGTGTGCATTTATGATGGGTGTCATCATCCATGGTTCCAGGGCATAGCCAATATTCCCCAGTAAATGGCCTTATATGATGACTCCCCTCAACAAATATGTGGTGCACCTGTGATGTGTGCCATATATGGGAGTCATAGTATCTACCAGGGTAGCCAGCACACACATTCAAGAGGGTCCCCTGGGTATTGCACACAACTTGGCAGTTGATGGAGTGGTATCCCTTGTGGCTAATGTAGATTCTACCCTGCTCACCAGGTGGTGCCTTGATGTGTATATGAGTTCAATTTATGGCACCCAGTACTTATGGGTAGTGTGCTACATGGTTGAACCATTGCATATTTATTGCTAACCCTCTCCTCAGGGGGAAAGGGGAAATGATATGTGTTCACTGGCACGTAGGAGCATAGCATCCAGGAGCTGGTGGAGTATTCTGGATGCTGATGCCTGTGATACCCCCCATCATTTCCCCAGTTGGTCTTTGAAAAGTACCTGTAGCTAATATCCTAAGGGCTACACATACCTTAGTTTCCACTGGGATGGGTACCCCCCAGTTGGCTCTGGCTCTCAGTAGAGGGTGGTAGAGCTCACAGAGTTCTTGTAATACATCCCTGTTCAAAGTGTAGTGCTCTACAATATCCAGCTCATGTAGTTCCTGGAAGGTTACCCTGGTCCTGAACACTCTTCTCCTTCTTGGCCTAGGCCTATTGTCAGCAGCACCAGCAGCATTGACTTCAGCCTCTAGCACATGCAGATGGAGAATAGCTGCAGCAGCCTTTAACATAATCTCAATTGAAATTTACAAGTCTCTTCTCCAATGGTCTTGAAGTATCAAGGGGAAATCAGCATGTAGGCTGTATGCAAAGTTTATACATTTCTTGAGTACGTCCACCATGCAGGATTGGCTAATTAAAATAGAATTCACCAGCTTAGATATAATTAACATGATTTAAATGTCCTTCTTCAGTGCGCAGTAGTGTGTTGAGTGCTCTGGCTTGCAGCAGAGTGCAGCTGTGCATAACTAAGGTAAGGTAGGTAAATATTTTATATTTTCATCCCTGTTGTCATGAAACATACAGAAAACAGTAATTAATGCTAATTATACTTAATTTCTATAAGCTGCAATGTCAGAACAGTATGAGAAAAGTTGCCATTCACTGTATTGGAACCCAGGATCACCTGCACTCTAGTATAATGGCTAACACTTGTCACCGCAGGATTAGTTATGAAAAGTTCTATAACTGGAGGATATGAACAGAGTGCAGCCCCACTTACTGGGTTTGTCTGATGGCCAGCGGTGCTCACCAATATTGATAGAATGTATCTGTTTTTTATTTTTGGATGTCTAGCTCATATCTGATACATGGGTGGTCTGGTCACGCAAACAAGGTATGCATCACCAAAACCATTTGTGTGAAGTGACACACTTTGCAAGCATGTGCAATACAAACCCCCCCTGATGTCATCGACATACTTGGGAGACATAAACATCATGTAGAAGCTTACATGAAGTGAAGAGCCCTACACAGTTCCTGCTTTTTGTTATTCAACAAATCCAGCTAATGTTTGCACTCATTTGCATAATAACCATGCTGACAGCCTGGAAACTACATGGTTAGTAGCCGTGTAAGTTGGGCAACAGCACGGGAGCACTTCTTTAAAGACACAGGGAAGGGTATTAGTGTACCTATTGTGACAATACATTATACTCCTCTTTTCAATGATGTTTCTATTATTCATATTTACAAGCTTTTGTGACAAGTGGTACACTGCAAAAACATGTGGTAAAAAATATTTTAAATGTATACTATTTTGACACACCCCTCTGATGCTTTTGGACATCCACCATGTATACATCACCCATTATATGTGTGTTGTTACCTTTTTGTGGGTATTCTGTCCATATTTCTGGAGATTTACATACCCTTGCTTCTGTGTCGACTCCTGGTACATCAAAATTTCCATGTACACTACCAGCACAGACACAGAGTCTACACAGTTCTGTTGAAGGTTGTTGGATCACTCCACTGTGTTGTTTCACATCATTAGCATACATTTCCTCTACTTATGCTGAAATTTGCATTCCACAAATGTTTCCATTATTGCTCGTGAATGTGTATGGTTGTGCACTGCTACACAGAGTTTACTGAATCTAAAACTTGCTGCGTCCACATTCGCATCATGGTGCGACACTCACACAGAAAAAAATGACCATGTAAGCTTTATTGAATTTGCAACATAGTGTTTAAATTCAATTTCCTTGCAAAAATTCACAAATAGCCATTATGTTCTTTATATTACCTTCACAATCTGGAATAAAAGTCAAACCTCTTTGTAAAATAGAATTTAAAAATTGTGATAATGTATAGCTTGATATATTCACTACTAAGTTGTTTCCAGCATCTGCTTTGAGCAGTTCCACATCATTGGTGGATGATGACTCTTGCTTCTACTTCTTTTTTTGGAATTTTCTAATCCTCTGGCCCTGCTCCTTTCTCTTTGAATCTGGAGCAGGCTATCTCTTAGTATTTCAGACAACTCTAATGGGTTTAGTGCTGTCACAGAAATTACATCAATCACTGAAGTATTTCTTGCTGCAGCTTCCAACACTTCCACAGGCTATAGTCTATTGTTTTCTCAATTCCATTATTTAAGTCATTATTTCGTTATGTTAACAGAACCTCAGCTGGTGAGGACTGGTTGTTCTTTGCCCATGAGAAGACATTCCCTCTTTTAAAGTCATTCCAGTCCCTTTTTAATGTCTTCCTTTTAGTTTCATTAATTATTTTGTTTAAAAGTAGTAACTCGAGAGATCATTTCTTCAAATAACCTTCTGTTAAATGCTTCCACATTAATGTATTCCATCAATTAGATGAGCAATTAAATGAGATGGGTTGCGACTTTTTTGAGAAAAGAGTAGTATCATGAAGAGACCAAATCCTGTAAATGAGAAGAACTGGATAATAAAGATACTATAGGAAAATTATTTTACTGAATGCAAAGATAGGATAAGACTGATAATAAAATGAAGACATTTTAATTTGCAGATGACATTATTGTAAAACAAATACTCAAGGACTGTAAAGAAGATTATTTCAAGACATTTGCATATTCTGACACACATAAAAATATTAACAGAAAAAAAAACTATGTTCAGTTATAATAATATCTAGAATTTGAAACATCTGTGTTATAAGTAAAAAATTCAGAGTGATAAAGGTGTGAAAAACCTAAATGTTGTTACCTACCCATGTATATCACATGTTTATTGTAAAGGGTCTATATTACATGAGCGAACACTTAGCTTGTTGAACACCTAAATGTCGACAGCTAAAGAGCAAAAGTATAAAACCGTGAATGGCCACTTCCATGAATTTTTTCTCAGGGAAAAAATTTGCTTGGCTGTTATCAGGAAGCTGGGCTTTTCCTGAATGTAGAGCAATCTCAGAGTTGGTATATTTAGTTAGAGGTGTGTGTGGGGTGTACCCCGCCCCACAAGAGGGGTGTGGGTGGCAAAGCCCCCACTTAATTAGAGTTTAAGATTTGTGTAAGTTTCCGATGGCCAAGCAAATTTTTTCCCTAAGAAAAAAATTTACGGTATTGGCCGTTCGCGATTTTAAGGTTTCGATGTTTAGCTGCCGACGTTTAGCTTTTCAACAAGCTAAACATTTGATTTTATAATATAGACCCTATTGTAAATATATAAATATCATATTCTCATTCATACAACAACAATGAAAAATTATGAAGCAAGGTAGTATATCTAGCCACTTACATGAAGTGCCAATTTTTTTATGTTGGCAAAGCGAACTCTAAATTAAAAGAGAGAATTTGTTCACATTTATCAGACATTAGAAGGTCAAATTATCAAAATTCTTTATGTAAGCGTATTATAGATAAAGGTTTAGATCAAAGTTTCAAATTTTAAGTTTTGAAAACTGTTTCTTTAAATATATGCAGGGGTGGGGATACTCAAAATAAGACAGAGAGAAAGGAATACAAATGAATAAACATCTTGAGAGTGGACTATTATCTGGACTTTAATGTTTAAGTAAATATAAAGTGGATATTGAAAGTGAGATTTTAAGGTGACTGCATGTACACGTCTTTTTATACCTGGTATTATTTTTAATTTCAAAATGGATGATTTTAATATATGTAAACATCTGATTAAGTTGCATGTTTTTAACATGTGTTTCCATCTGATTACATTGTGTATTTTTTCACGCACTATGCATGTATTAAAAAGGACTTGAACGTTAATGATTATTATATTTGAAAAAGTGTATGTGAAAGCTTGGAATATTGTTTGTGTATTTATAAAACTTGTCTGTGGTATCCTAGAGGGTTTTGTTTTACTTCTTACTTGGATTTGCACATTCAGGACTTCATTTGCTGACCTTTCTTGTTGTTTTGCCATTATCAAGTCATTAATGAACCTAGCTTTGTCTTTTATCTCACGTCTCTGTGTGGATTGTAATGTTATTAAATTATTGAAAAGTTAACTACGTTAACATAGTTATAAATTCCTAGTTGTGTAGTAAAAGGTCTGATGACTAAATTTTTATGCAAATATTCTGTATGTAGACAGAAACAGAAGAATGAAAAGTAACTTTATTGCTCTTTATTCACTAAAAGCAATGCTCTTTATTCAACAAAATTATAAAGCATGTGAGCTAATGTTCACCATTCCCACATTTTGTTAGATGTATTGTTGTGTGATTGTTAATATACACTGCAGGCTACATTGCAGCACTTCTAAAATGTTATATTTTATAGCACTGCTTTATTGTTCTAAAACTATAATCTGATATTCTACTTAACATTTATAGATTTTAGCTGATAAGTCAGCAAACACTTAATGAGAAGTGAGAGTAAAGACTTTTCCTTCTAAATCGTGTAAAGCTGTACAGTAAGTACCTAGGCAGAAAATAATTTATTCAGTACAGTAATCTTGTCAAAACTTTAAATATGATAAATAGCTTCTCAGTTTTGTATTTTACATTTTGACAGCTACAGAGCTAATATATATGCATGCATGGCTGCCATCTCTGAGATATGCAGGAGGCTAGGAATGCCTTCTAACTTTAAGACTGGGAAAGTGTTGTCTGACAACAGAGACAATAGAAATAGATTATTTAACATTAAATTTAGACTGTCTTAAAATCAGGACACTGCAATCTTAAACAGTAAGCTTAAAGAGGTAACACAGAAATAACTGAATGAATAAAAAAATAAAACTGCTGATATGGTAAGTGTTCACTGGAAGGCAAGATAGGTTATTGCTCAACAAGTTAAATGCCAGTTGGCTACTAATATCCAAACAATTCAGGTGCCATTTCTTTGGCCAAAACACAATTGCTTAAATGATGTTAACTTAAGCACCATGTCTTGAAAATTTTTTTTCAGCATTTGAAAAAGAAAAAAGAGAAAGTTAAATGCTTGATGTTTTGTGAAGAAAAAAATAAATCTATCTTTTTTCTGATTAACATTGACCCTGAAGGTGATTGTATTAAGTGTCAGGGTTATGTGAGGCATAGCTTCCCACACTGGGAGGTGATGTCCCTTTTCCCCGCACAAGACATTCATTTATCTGATCATAGTTTAAGCCAGAATCGTCAATATTTTTGTCATATTTTTTTACTGTGTTTGAGAAATTTGTTTTTCTAATAGGAGTATTTTTTTTTAAGTTTTGTGGTATATTTGTATATGTATATGCATATCTATCTATCTATCTATCTATCTATCTATCTATCTATCTATCTATCTATCTATATATATGTGTGTGTGTGTGTGTGTGTGTGTGTGTGTGTGTGTGTGTATAAAATATGATTTTCTGTCTGGTATGTAATTTGCTTGATAGTCTGCTTTACCTGCTTTCTGCACATATAATTAATATTTACTGTGGCAAAGATAATTTGTACAGAGCTGTTTCTGGCAATTGAAATCCACAGAGACGTAGAGAGAGAGCCAGAAAGAGAGTTAGAGAGAAATAGAGAGAGAGAGAAGGCACAAACAAAATATATTTCCGAGCTTAGTGTGCAAATATTACAGTACACAAAGCATTTGTGATTACCTGCATGTTTTTCTGGTCCCTGCTTGCTAATAATCAGGTCCATTATGTTGGCCAATTGGCCCTTTCTTTCTTCTGTTCCACATGTTCTGCAGTATAGAGAGGGCAACTGCCAGCCAGCAGAGGGCCATACTGTAAGCTGATGGGTACTTTGTTTCCTAACCCCCAAGCCTACTGGTAGCTTCAAATGACAGTGCCCAAAATGCTGGGCTAGATTATGTGTTTCCAGATGCATGACACACCCTCAGCTAGACAATATGCACTATCTGGGGGTTCTGGAACATTTAAAATCAGCAATGTTCCCTCTCCCAATATTGTCTTATTACCTGATCTTGACCTGATATTTGTGACAAAGTGGTCAGCACAGTTTCTTGCCGCAGGAAATGGGTGAATCATCATTGGCCACCATCCCTTTTTACTGACGCCAAGCTTCTAATCAAACTCAGGTCTGTTAAGTCATAGCTAATGAATTATCTTTTCATGCCAGATGATCTCCACCTCACTGTTGAAGGTTCCAGGATTCAGTTCAGATGTTTGGTCAGTATGTGTGTGTATGAGTGTGTGTGTGTGTGTGTGCATGTGTGTGTGTGTGTGTGTGTGTGTGTGTGTGTGTGTGTGTGTGTGTGTGTGTGTGTGTGTGTGTGTGTGTGTGTATGTATGTATGTTTTCTCCAGCTATGTAGTTAGTTTTTACCATTGCTCTAGTGACCTGAGTTGTGACTACCTAACCAATTAACAAATAATAAACAAACAAATGAAAATGTACAGCAATGTAAAAAAGAAGTGATGAAGGCCAACTAAATGCTGGTGGAAAGATCCCACAGATACTGAAGCCATACTGGCACTGAAGAGAATATTGTGTTTTCTGTAGAATAGTGTCCAGGCTATAGCAGAGAAGCTGAAGATAAACAGGTAGAACGTCTGAAAAAAATCACTCTACTTGGCAAATATGGAAGCCCATTCTATTGACAACCTGTTTACATAATTTGCATCCAGAGGCAGTGCAAGAAGTGCCTAATGCTTACTGGCAACCAACTAGTACCGGACCAGTGTAACATGATATGTGAGAGGTGTAATTACCATATAATATGGAAGCCAACCTCTCACCTACACAGATGCTCGCTAAACATAAATTCACCTGTAGCTCCACAAAATCATACCAAACCAATATATGCTGTGGTTGTAAAAAAAAAACAGCCCCCCTGGCCTCTAAGAATCAGGGCTAAAGAGACTTGGCAGCAATTCATTAATGTAAGTCCACCATGCTCACCTAAAGCAGTAAGTCACCAGGCTGTAGACAGCAAGCCTTCCACTGTTACTAAGTCTGCACATCCAAGTGGAAATGTTCTAGCAATTGGTGACACCACTGACTGGCACATTGACTCTACACTCACTAGGCTGGACAAATACAGGCTGACAGTTAACTGCTTTTCTAGTGCCAGGATTCATTACATAATGAGTGACCTGAGATCACTTAACTGGACATTTATGACAATAAACTGTTTATGCCACTTAAATGCGTGTGAAAGACCTGAGGTGCTCAATTTAGAAGTGAATGTGGACAGACATGGAGTATAATATGGATGTGTCAAATGCAGTAAGATACTCGTCCTGAGTAAAGTCGTACCCTATTTAACAACTGGTTAAGTAGGTGGTTTCATTCTAGGGAGATCTAGTAGATGATAGAGAGAGCCCATTTTTCTTTGCCAAGGATGACCTGCACCTTTTATTCCCTGATTTCAGTGTACTGGCCAAAGCACTTATTGCCATTATCATGCCTTTTTTAGGCAAAGTTCACCTTCTGGACATTCCAACATAATAAAACTAGGATTGGGCGCTAGGATCCACCACATAACACAAGCACTCAGGTCACTCCAAGGCAAGTACAAATATGACTCAGTCATTGTCCATGCTGGTGTGAATGACCTGAGATGTACCTCCCTGGACTACATGAAAAGAGACATAGAGGAGCTCTCTGAGCATGTAGCCCAGGCTGGTATGACCCTTACCTTGAGTAGCATCTTACCCTCACCAAGAATGATGCCACAATATGAAGACAAGATGATCAATTTCAACAATTGACTTAAGTATTGTTGTCATTCAAAGAGGATCCAATGCCTGTCAGCCTGGGATGACATGCTCGACAAGCCACGATGCTTCACTATGGACAGCTTGCACCTGTCACCCCTGGGCTTTCGGATATTGGCAAAGGCTCTTGCTACCCTCATAGTGCCTTTTTTAGGCAAGGCTCAAAAGACAAACCCACCTCCATAGGTATCACAAGGGATAAGAAACTAAGAGTAATGCTACTCAATGCCAGAAGTCTAAACCTCAAGATGCATGCACTCGAAACTCTCCTTAGCATGGAGAACATCGATATCTGTGCAGTAACAGAAACCTAGTTCAAGGCTCCCGAGAGCACCCCAGCACTACCAGGTTATACCTCATACCATGCTTTTCGGCCCCAAAAATTGGACCGAACCACAAAAGGAGGGGGAGTATCAATATTCGTCAAAGATACCCACACCTCCAGGTTGGTGGCACAGCACGAAGCATTAGAGACTATCCACGTGCAACTAACAGTGGGTAAAACTGCCTTCCAGTTTATAGCCTGCTACAGACCACCCTCCCAGACCCAGGAACTCCACTCGGCCTTCCTGAGAACACTGGAAAATATGAAGGTCTCTCCAAACACCATTATATTGGGCGACTTCAACTACCCAAACATAGACTGGGAGGATTACTCTAGCTCCAACACCCTAGCCTAAAGGTTCCTAGAATTTATAAACTCAAATGCTATGGAACAACTTGTTACCACTCCCACAAGAGGGGGAAACATACTGGACCTGATCATCACCAACATGGGGACTCTATGCTCCAGACCAGAAGTGTATCCCTCACTGGTAAGATCAGACCATAAACTAATCTCACTGGATATTAACATCCTGACTTCACCCCCTGTCCTGAAAACCACAGTGAAAAACTTCTCTAAAGCAAATTTCACACTCCTCAAAACTGAGGTGGAATCCTTCAAAGCCCCCGGGCCTGTGGAAAATACGGCCCAGACTGCAGAATCCTTTATAAACGCATTCTATGAACACCTTCAGGAATGCATGGATCATGCAATCCCAAATAAAACTAAGGCCCAATCCTCCAAAGGCAGACGTCCTGTCTGGTGGACCCCAGCCATAAACAAACTATACAATAGAAGGAGGAAGCTACTACATGACAGAGCAAAATCCCAAAAAGGGAAGGCATCTCTGATCAATATTAGCAAAAAACTACGGGCACTCATAAAATCGTCTAAGGCCAGCTTCGAGAGAAAAATTGCACAGGACACTAAGGATAATCACAAGGCTTTCTTTAGTTATGTTAGGAACCTGGGTGGGAATTCCCAGATATGCTCAGAATTAGTCCAAAATGACAAAAAATACACCGAACCCACAGACATTGCCAACATCCTAGCTGACAGGTTCAGTGCAAACCTCCCCCCCCTCCCCACCAAAAGGGCAAATATCTATCCCAGCAGAGTGCTGCCCCCCTGACATCTCAGATGCTCAGGTAAGAGCTGCCCTCTCCACAGCATCAGTGGGACCAGACAGTGTCCCGGGCTGCGTCCTACATGAACTCCAAGAAGAGCTAAACCCAAACATAAAACTTCTGTTCACTCTCAGCCTTACTACAGGATATGTACCAAAAGAGTGGCGTACAGCAACAGTGGTCCCTCTCCACAAAGGTGGTGCCTCAACAGATCCTGGAAACTATCGCCCCATAAGCCTGACTAGCTTGGTCTGCAAAGCTATGGAAAGGATCATCATGGACCTCATAAATAAAGATATTGGGGACCTACAGACACTGGTTCCTACCCAGTTCAGCTTTGTTAAGGGCAGATCCTGCCTCTTAAACCTGGTTGATTTCTTTGAAACAGTCACCAAGGCCATTGACGAGGGGAGGGTGGTCCACACAGCCTACCTGGACCTCTCAAAATCCTTCAATACAATACCCCACTTGGGCATTATAGATAAGCTCACCAGCTTAAATATAAACCCCTATGTCACTAGATGGATTGCAAACTGTCTCAAGGACAGAACCCACATGGTTAGAATTGCCGGAGCCATGTCAGACTCCAAACCAGTTACAAGTGGCATCCCACAAGGCTCAGTCCTGGGATCTCTCTTGTTCGGTATATATTTCTCGGAGGTACAGGCCAACACAGAAGTATTGTGGCTGACCAAGTTCGCAGATAACTGCAAACTGGGCACTATAATCAACTCTCCAGCCGACACAAGCATCCTACAAAAGGGCCTCATAGAAACAGACAACTGGTGCCAGAGCCATGGCCTCAAGCTAAACGCCAAAAAGTGTATAGTCATCCCCTTTGGCAAAAACAAAGTGCCCACAAATTACCACATAGGTAGTAATCCATTAAGTACAGAAGAAGTAATTAGGGACCTGGGGACCCAAGTTGATAGCAATCTCTCATTTGACAACCACTTGGCCAAAGTGGTTAGAAAAACATTTTATATAGCCCACCTAATCATGAAGGGATTCACATCTAGATCAGGGAGGTCATCGTGCCACTTTACTCATCCCTCATCAGGCCCATAAATGAGTACAATGCCCCTTTGGGATGTACCTCACCAGACACCTGCAGCAACTGGAAAGACCCCAAAAGTACCTCACCAAGAGGATCAAAGGGCTCAAACAGATGCCATATGCTGCCCGGTTAAAGAAACTCCAGCTCTACTCAGTGGCATACCGCCTGCTCAGAGGCGATCTGTGCCTGACGTATAAAGCCATGTCCAACCCGGAATTAATGGACATGCTGCACCTCAGAAAATCCAAATCCCATCGAGCTACACGCTTGATAGACTTAAACCTCAGCACTGAAATAAATAGGACATGCTGGAGGGACAGATTCATAACCCAGAGGCTCCCTTCACTCTGGAATAAAATCCCAGTCCAGGTTAGGCAGAGTCCCTCATTGACTCTCTTCAAGAGGAATCTTGATGATTGGATGGGAGATTGTAGGTTTACCCTGGGTATCACTTCTGTGTCACTGTTAGATAGAGGCACAGTATACTAACCTCGAAAAAGGGCATAGCAAAATTAATTTAAAATGGGTGGCAAAAGCCAAACACACTCTCGCTAGGCTTATAAATGCCCTAGGGCAGATAGCCTAGTATGAACCTATGAACCTATGAACCTAAAACATTTGTAGTAAATCCCAATCCATACTACACCAAGGTTTCTCTGTTCTGTGCCATAAATCTGAAAAATAAAATGCCAGATCAAAAAGCATTCTGCAACTTTAACATATTATTATTTGTGCTGCATCAGAGATTTAATTTCAGTGTAAAGACAGCACTTGCCTCCTCAGCACCTATTATGCACATGGATCTGCTGGAATCTGCAGGGGAGTATTAGTATTTGTCAGAGGCACAATTATCTATATGCAAACTTCCCATGACCAGTAAACAGAACTTAACTGAACTTCAAGTTACCATAAACAAGACAAATTAATTGATAGCCTGTTAAAGATCACCCTCCATGTTCCTGGAGGAAGACAAAAACATTCTAAATAAGCTTACTGAGGTACCCATCAATGTCAATACCTTTCTGATAGGTGATTTCAACTATCAGTCAATTAACTGGTACACCTATGTTGCAATGGCAGGGCACACCCAAAGATTCCTAGACTTAATAAATGCCAGTTACCTTATACAAGTAGTTAACCAGGCTACTAAGGATCAAACTCTTCTACGGCTTGAATAGCCCCATGGTGCAGTGGGATAAAACCCTTACTGCATCTTAGACAACCAGTATTTGATTAGCAGCACAGCAGCAGGAGGGCCTTGGGGGAGGATAATTGAGAGTGGATGATGTTGGCTGACCCATCCTGGAGAGGAAATACAGCTTAAAAGCTCACTGCAAAAGCAGGATATGGACCTGGTCAGTTCTGTGTAATGAGAGAGTCATTTGTGAGGTTGCTCATGAATAGAAGAGTGCATGTAACTCTTACATGCAGCAGCCATGTGAGGGAATGAGAGTTATGACATGCTCTCTGGCATGTAGCATGATGTTACACCAGTGTCTTTAATTTCCTTACCTGCCCTGGACTAGGGTCAGGTTTAGCCTGAGCGAACCTAAGGTGGGTGTGGTAGACCCAGTGAACAAGGAAAGGAGCCATATCCCTGAAATATCCAAATATTCATAGAATGCCCAGATTTTTAGTCATATGTTTGGATTGTTTCACATAAAATTTGACAAACCCAAACAAATACTAGTGAAAAAAAAAGTAAATTGAGGAAACTGAAGCAAGTAACTTAAAATCTGATACTTTATTTCACCAATTAGCGCTTTTGTCCAAATATTTTTCTTTGAACTTGATCAGATAAAAAAAACTTTTGTTGAAACCAGTTTAAAAAGCCTACACTGAAATCATGTGATTAATTAGCATTTGAAATAAGATATTTAACCCTCCTACTTCAAAATGTCCACAGTACTATTAGAAGTCTTTTGAAAAAATAAATCCCCCACTTCTTAAGGTCTGTAGAAATACAAGTCAAAGCAACACCTTAAAACTGTATAAGCTTGGATAAAATATAGTGTCAGCTGTCACTTGTCAATGAATATTACTGCTATCCGATAACCGTAAAGCAATTTTTCCCAGTCAAATCAAAAGTATTGGGGAATGTAAAAATAAACCAACCTGGTAGAAAGTCAGCAGTAATAAGGTATATAATAAAAGAAAAAAAAATAAGTCCTGTAATAAATTAAAATATACCCATTTTGTAGTAATTATCAAAAAGATTATCATAAATTTGAAAATTACCATATTGAAGCTTAGAGCAGAATGTGAATTAAAACTGGCATCTGAAACCAAGGATAGTTATAAATCCTTCTTTAATTACATCTAATGATTACGAAATAACATTCAGCAATTCTTTGAATTAATTATTAATGGTATTACACACTCTGACCCTAAAGATATCGCTAATATCTTTGTACTTATATTTAGTGCCAACTGCACTCCAAAAGCAATCTCTGAAGTTTCACTAATTCTTGAGACCATTTCAGACCAGTCCTCCACCTAACATTATTATAAACCATATCCTAACTGTAAACTCTAAAGCTAAAAATACCACATGACCCTGGCAACATACCAGGTTCCTAATTAAGAGCATCAAACATGCCCTCTCTGAGCCTCTACTGAAACTTCTGAGCTTAGCGTAGTTAAGGAGTATGCTGTTGCAATATAGAAAATGATCATTGTTAGACCTCTATAAAGGCAGCTCCACCTCAGATCCAGGGAACTATAAACCTTACAATTGGATGCATTATATTTAATTTTAGAAACTCTGATATAACATTACAATTTGGAGACTAAATTGTTAAAGTGAATTGTCCTGAGTATGACAACTTTTATTTGGAACATTGTATTTCACTCAAACAAGTTCTGATGGGGCTCAGACCATAAACTCCCTCATGGGATCAACAAGGGGGGAACGATATTTGCAAGGATTTAGTTGAGTTATTCAACAACACCAGTCTTGCAGTTTTAAAGTTACCGGTTTCCCATAATACTGAAATGCTGGAATTGTTAGTCATGTTTGGCATTTGCTTCCTGGATCACCAGACCACTAACCAGATATATAGCTAACTGAATTTGCCAATAATGGTTAGCTGATGTTGTCTTTCACTCATAACCCATTGTAACTTAAAAGGGCTAAACTATATAAAGAAGCATTGAATAAGAAAGCTTAAATTAAATGCACACTACTGTAGCATTGTCACCTTAGGTAAACACATTTCTTCAGCAGCTTCCTGGAAATTGCAGCATCTTCATAAACAACTCCCTAGTCTTTTACTACTGTATAGCGATAGTAGTCAAGAAATCCTTGTATCTAGCTCATTTAGTAACTAAAGGTGTCTAAACCATGTCAAAAGATATTATCATTCCTCTACTCTTCCCTACACTGTCCAGTTACAGAATATAGTATTCTTTTTGGTATGTATCTATCCAAATACATCAAACAGCTAGAAAGACTTCAAAGGTTCCTAACTAAAAAGGTCACCATCAGCTGCCAAGAGAGGCTTGAATGTCTATCCCTATACTCTGTCACTTATAGACCCCTGTGGAGTGACTTACTACTATGATTCTGGTTAGTAAGGTCCTTGGCCTCCTACACCACCACAAAACAAATAGACCCCAAACACTCAAACTATGGACTTGCATCTACATCAATAAATACATAAGGCATATTGGAGGAACTTCTTTTTTACTCAGCGCTTTCCCCATTGTGGAATAATCTTCTGTTACATGTAAAATAGAGTGATATCCTCACTTCCTTAAAAGGAAGCCTTGTATGATTAGATGGGTGCCTATAAAAGTCATACCAGAATTGATCTGTTTGCTGACCTGGAGGTATGAGGTGTCCTATGTGGGTGGGTATTGGTAAGTTGATTATGGTCCATTGACTGACTCTGCCTTGGAAACTCTCTGAATCTATGAATATATAACCACACTAAACATTGTAGAGAAACCAGTATACAGGATAAGCCTGCCTTCCATCAACACCAGTGTGATAGCAGCTATTAATATGTCAAACAGGACCAGTTTCATAATTGACATTCACGACATTTCATTTTCCATTAAATGCAGTTATGCACTTCTGTCATTTATTTTCCTGTTCATGTTACTATTTAGGGTTTCCCACAGCTGCATGCTGATAATGTTTAGTTTTCTTAGGTATGATACCACAGACATACAAAAAGTTTGTTTGAAACATGAGGTTGTACAGCTTTTGAATAACCCAAAACATCCTGTATCACCACAGCCCTGACATTGTCAGTACTGGGGGTTACAACATTATATCAGAGTATTAGCTAAAATATTCAAGGTACTAGTACATAAACCTGCCCTTATTTAAAGAGAATTATTTTAGGTAATCCTTTTCAAATATATTTCAACTGAATAAGTTACAACAAATGTGGAAAATTGTTTAAAATATTTGCCGACCTTAAGTGTCTCTACGAATGTAATGTCTGAAAATGTTTGTTTTGGTATCTTGATATAATTCAAAATGTCAAGCACAGTCGCTATATTCAACAGTCAGGTCATTATCACGAACTGCTTATTCTTCAGCTGATAAAGTACTTGAAGAAATACTGATTATTTCTGTTTTTAACTCTTTCTTCTTTTCTGAAAATACTAATAAATGGAGTTCTTTGTGTTTGCAGTTATCCTGTCTGCCCCTGATTTTTGAGGACAAACGGTTTGCCATCAAGTGGACATAAAGAACATACTTTATGCCACTCCCATCCTCACAAACTTACAATCCACATTGATCTCACAACTACAACAAACTTATTATAAAATTCCCAGATTTGCAACTAACCAACCCTATAGATGTCACCATTGCATTGCATTAAAACAACTGCAATGGCCAGAATTACCCCACCAACTTCTTACAGCATAACTACAAATCGCACACTCCATCCTATACAAACCTACTGTTTGTCCCTCTCACTCTACATTTGTTTCTTTCTGCACCCCGACCAGATGTCTCAGAAGGTCTGACCAACAACTCCTTGACATACATAAACCCAACAGAAATATAGATAAACCACTCTACAACTACAGAGTGTCCCTAGCCTGGAACAAACTTCCTATCTCCATTAGAAACACCTCAAATACTGCTCAATTCAAAAAGCAGCCGAAACTTTTCCTCTTAAGCTCATGGATCTCTCCTTGCCAGGAACCTATTTAAACCCTCCCATCCTTTTATGACCTTACCTCACATCTTTCAACTAATTTCTCTCCCTCTTTAACAACTCCACAACTACTTTTCCTCTGAATCTCCAATTATAGGTAGTTTTAATAATCTAGTAATGTGACTACTAAATATCCACTGCATCTATTAACAATGAAATTCTGAATGTATGTATTTTATTCAATGTTTTCGCTGCTACTGAAACTCTTAGAGATCATTGACTCCTTCTGCATCTATCTTGTACTTTCCTTGAGTCAGTTGAAAATACATACTGCATGCTTTCAACGATTTTTGAAACTATTTATTTTGTGCTCACTCTCTTTTTGATCTTGTATACTCCTTGTTGTATTATTCATTCTAACTACTTTGTATAACGTAGTAAATATTGTTCTATGTTACTATAAAGTTATGCATGTAATTATCCTGGAGCTTGTCTCCTCATGTCTCCACTGAAAATGGGCATCCAATTCAGTTGGACCAACCTGGTTAACACATGTCAAATAAATATTAAAATAAATAAAGAAATGCTTCACCTAAAGCCACATATGATAAGATAATTAAGAATTAGGAAGAGATGTTTCTACCTGTTTATGCATTGAACCATTCTTGATGAGAGGGAAAACATCTGTTTGTAAGTGAATAGTGAGGACATCGCACAGATAATATTGAGGTGGTAGAACAAATGTTTTTAAACACAGGAGAATAGTTTAACTCACTGGATATTTATATGAGCACACTGAGTTTATATATATATATATATATATATATATATATATATATATATATTGAAGGCATTGAGAATGACTGATGGTGATGGTGAAAGTGTAAGGTTTGTCTGATTTGTTTAAATCAGGGGCAGCTCATCCCATCAGACTGCAGGACTGCAGCCCCCCCAGCAAGAAAGAAACCTAAAGTACATTTTGTAAAAATATATTTTATATAATTATTATTTCTAAACTGGCTGCAGCTTATTTAGCTTGCGAATCTGACTGACCCGCTGAAGTCTGGAACTCAAACTGCGCATGTTCCGAGGTTTTAAAAAAATATATAGTTTCTATAAATCCAAACTGCTGTAAAAGCAGTCCGGATTAAGGAGCGAAGGCATCGGTGTGATGCCCATGACCACATAGAAATGGAAGGGACTTGGACTGCCACGTCCACAGGCACATACGTGATGTGGATGGGCCAAATGACTACTGAAATGACTACTGATTGGTTCTCGCTCTCTTCCCGGGCTTTATGCGCTAGAAAAAGAGCGAAAAACAAACAGTAGCAGACAGTGAGTTAACTTGTTTGTTTGCAATTGAATTGCATTACGGAAATACTCGATCATTCCTTCAATCGATCGGACGGACAGCTGACTGTGAGAGAGACTGAAGTGACTTTACAAAGTTTACATATTTTTACTCTTTTCTTGGTGGTACGTATGTATGTATACTAATAGCAAGTGAAATAGCAGCAAGTGAAATGGCATAACAGTTTCATAATGTGCAACAGAGCAAGACAACAAGCAGTAGATTAGAAAACCACGATGAAGGTCAGCATATAGGAATGTTTAAAAAAAGCTAAATGGGTGAACTTACTCAAGAAAACAGACAAATGGGGCAACATAGTATGAATTTTGCTTTTTGCTGTAATCTAATCTATATAGACAGATGCACTGACAAATACTTGTTACTTACTCAGAGCTAGTTTTTAGTGGGCTGTGGGTAGTTGGCTAAATGCTACTTTTACCATGCAAGCTTGTTACCCAATCTTGATTTTTTGCACTTTATGTATAGAATCGCTTACTGGTATTTTGTTTCTGGTACTATTCTGTTGTCTACTACTGACTGCTTTATATTCACAGATCAAGGTGGACTGGTGAGGGGTACTTCATATAAAATTGCTTTTTATAATGATTATTTTGAATTCTATTCTTATAACTGGACATGCTTTATTTGGTCTGTCTGCTTAGGCAAAATTGTTGCCATGAAAGCTCAGATGACTCAAGAACTCATAGCAAATCCTATTTCAGACTTGTAGCACTTCTATCTGATGCTCACTGTATCATCATGATCATTCTGAAGGTTTTCAAACATTTCAGTGTGATGGGATTATTAGATGTGTGGAATATAATAAAATGTACAGGTGGTGTATTTTCTTAAAAAACAGATATCAGTTTAATAAAAAATATTAAGTACAACTACAAAATCACTTGCACAGCATCAGTAAATGCTTTTGGTTTACATGTAGGATTTCATCTGAAGTTCTGCATATAGAAAAAGTAGTCACTTACTGAGGCTTTTCATTTCATTTATTTAATTTTTTTTACATTAAATTAATGGCTGTTTTAGGGGAGTACATTCTCTCTACCATTGTAGACTCCTTCTTCTTTCCTTCAATATGGCAGTCTTCTGTAATGATTTGACAGCATATTACAACCCCCATGTCTTCCACGTCCTTGGAATTAATTATAACAGAGAAGGGAAATTATGATAATAAACGTGTGTGTGTGTGTGTGTGTGTGTGTGTGTGTGTGTGTGTGTGTGTGTGTGTTTACTTATATAACATGAAGATGGTTGCTATAAGGAAGTACTGGTGCATAACTAAAAGCCTTTTCATTCTATGTTATAGCTGTTGGGTGCCTTAACTTCTATAGCCCTTTTCTAAATTATAAGATAATACACCTTGTGTTGTGTTGTAATCAAATCACAGGAAACGGCTCAGGCTGAGACAGTTTCAGCATTTTCATGTTTACAAAGGTGATCTGAACTTTAAAGGACTCCAGAAGATAATTACTGACATAAGTAAAAGGTAGAACACACGCACAGGGTCTTTGCCTCCATATGCAGATTATCATTCTTCTCTCTAAAAAGAAGGATGTAGCAGAAGAGCATGTAAAGCATGTGTGTGTGTGTGTGTGTGTGTGTGTGTGTGTGTGTGTGTGTGTGTGTGTGTGTGTGTGTGTATGTGTGTGTGTGTGTGTGCACATGTGTGTGTGTGTGTGTGTGGACAGATTTTTGCAGAATATCCAGATTTTTGCCTCACATATTTGGTCTGTTTTTCATAAAATTGTGGTTTTCTGGCAAATTAGTGGCAAATCATTAAAGAATGAAGTTAGAAAATAATGACAGATGTTTGAGTTTCAGATGTCATACACTTCAGAAAATTCATACTAATGAAAGATCTACTACTATTCTATTATCTTTCTAAGTTTATAAGAGAAATATTTAAAAATTGTCCTTATTTTTGGGCCTTTGTCCCACTTCTATGTATGGCTTTGTCCAGATTTCTTGCTCTGAGGTTGAGAGGTATGACAAATGTATCAGAGCCATCACTGTCAGCCAGAGACATTTCAAATTGTGACATACTTGTTGCACCCCACTCCCCCATGCAGTGAAACTGGATGTGTCCAAGCAAGGCAAGGGGCAGTTATGCAGTGTAAGTGTACAGAGTATCCCCCCATCCAAGGTAGACACATGTACTACAGTGGCTTTTCATCTGTCCTTGATTTTGCAGAATGTTCTGGTTCTCTGTCATATTTTTATACTGTTGCTTTACACTTCTTATTATTCAGAAAAATTATGTTGCAGTGGCTGTTGCTCTGTGTTTAATTAACAATGCTTTAATAACCATCAGGTAATCTTGTCTAGGATTGTAAGATGCAAGTAATCTTTAATAATCATACTGTTAAAGAATTACCAATATTGAAACCCTTTTTGTTGTTGCCATGCAGAGAATATTTACATAACTAGATAATGTATAAGCCTTGGTATTGAAATTCATATCATGATGGTATTTGTAATAAAGGACAGGATTACAGTATTTTCAGAAGCTCATTACATTTGTTGGAGACTTGCAATCATCTTTGAAGGCTTTACCTGTAAACTAAACAGAATGCCAATCTATCATGTGCAGTCTATAACCTGTGCAGTAATCCTTTAAGCAATTTATCTTCAACTTGTTTCTTGTTTGCTGTTCCTTTTTTACTTTGATCATAATTTCTCCATGAAACAGGCAGATAGTTGTCAGGCAGCAGGTCTTTTTTGGATAAGAAAAATTTTTACAAGTGAGGGTATGACAGAGATTGCTACTTTCAGCATGTTATTTGGTGCTTTTATAAAGCTGAATAAATATTATAATTAAAACTGCAGTGAAAGGAGACGTGGTTTGAGTTGAGTGCTGCTTGTTTTTTTTACTTGATTTTGACTGTCATTCTAGTAATGTATTTAAAAAGTAATTTATTTTTTCATGCCTCACAACCTTTTTGTTTCCATCTAGATATTAAGTAAGCTGTCATGTAGCTAATGTATTGAAATATTTTTTTTCTTGTCAACTTCATTTTGTCTTGTTTAGACTCATAATGACGGTTTGACACCCAGGGCAGCATATTTAATTAAATTCTCAGCTTTTGTGGTTTTGAACATAGCCACACTCTTTCCCATTGGCCCCACCTATTCAGCTGTCTCCTGCAGCCCCCTTTGAATTGAAGTCACCAGCTGCCACTGGTTTAAATATATAAATATATTTCTAGTTGGACCTGTATTGTTTGAGGGATTTATACTTAATAATTTCTGGTATAATGTATGAGTTTCCAGGTTGTAGTCAAGTGGGTGAACAGTTAGGTGGTTAACTAATGTAGTAGCTGGCCTAAGTGGGCTTAGTATCAAGTGACTGAATACTGCATTTGTTGAGTGCAGCTGATCACAAATTGGTTGTTCCTGATGCAAAGTTGGTGACTGTCAGTGTTCAATGTGAGTGTGGTAAAGATGGGATTAGAATATGTAAGTAAGAGTAGTGTGTGGGAGGATCTATGTGTGTGTGGGGGGACTTCCACTTTCCACCTGAGAAAGACATTGTTTGGGTGAGTTTGTGTGTGTGTGTGTGTGTGTGTGTGTGTGTGTGTGTGTGTGTGTGTGTGTGTGTGTGTGTGTGTGTGTTTGTTTGTGTGTTTGTGTGTGTGTATGTGTATGAGCAATCTGTTGTGTGAGTGTTTCATTAGGTGTGCGTTCAATTGGCTGGGTATGACTTTGGTTCAATAAATGCTGTTTTTGATCATCTGTCATACACTCAGATTCCCTTCTGTCTATTTTCCATCTAAAAATGTTAATTCTAATCAGCCAGAGGAAAAAAGTAGGCCAGGTTGAGCACAGATAGGATGGAGATCACAGCATACAAGGAAAAAGGGGAGATAATGGATGCTTTGCTTTTGTCTTCAAAAAGGAAGGGGAGGGTGTCATACTGGGAGGGTGGTGGGGCAGATAAGACAAAGCAGTAGACAGACAGAAGGATAGAGCAGTAAGAGGTGGGAAGGGAGCTGCCTACTCTTAGGGAAAGCAAGGCACAAGGACAACAGTCCTCAAAATCTGACCAGTTTGTCAGTAGACCATCAGATGGAGGTATTTAGCATATCACTGGCTATTGCAGAAGTGCTAGATGGCCAAAAGACAGCAAGTATGATACAGTGGTACAAGAAGAGAGAACAGAAAAGGGAATAAGAAACTGCAGGTCTGCTGGCTTAACAACAGCTGCAGGGGAATTCATGGAGAGCATCCTGAGGGGAACACTGATATTTGTTATAAAGGACAACAACCTTCAGGAGAGGAACCAACATAGGCATCTATAGGAAAGCTGGAGGCATTGGGGGTAAGGCCAAGACTGAGGAGCTAATCAGCAACATGGCTGAATAGTAGTACACAGAGTACTGTCACGAGATGATCAATATCTGCAATTAGGAAATGGCTAGTAAAGTATTACTAGTATCCTAGATCTAGTACTAGTGATTGTGCTCATTTTAGGAATATCTAGGGGAACAGAAAACAAGACCAACTTTAATGCTAATGACACAAAGATGCATGCAGCAGTGAAGGTTGGGGAGGAGTCCAGGGAAGGATTTGTGAAGGCTGAACGTGTGGACAAAAAGGTGGAATCAGAGCCATTGCTAGGTCAATTGGTGCCCTAGACAGTACTGAGACTAACAATTTCCTCAACCAACAGTTGAGGACCAAAAAAAAAAAAGAAATGATTTCTTGCAAGTTGAGGATACCCCCAAATAAATAATTCTTAAAAAGTGCTTGTAACTGCTTGTGCATAGACTACAACCCTTGCGTAAGTTAGCATCTGGGGGAATGGAACTGATAGAACAGAGCACATAAAGGATTTGGGAGTTTTGTTCACACCTGGATTAGATCACTGAGAGCAGAGTGGCAGCAGAAAACAGAATGTTGAAGTGTATCCTCATTGAGAGAGCTTGCAGAAGCAAAGCTGTTTTGTTTCCTCTGTGTGCTCTTAGCATATCAGTTCTCAAGTATTTGCATGGAGTTCTTAGGGCTGTATTAAGAAATAGATAGAAAAATATGAATGAAAGCAAACAGAAAGGCCTGTGAGATTGTAGGAAAGGAGTATAAACAGAACAAGAGCCATTCTCACTTAAGACCAGAAGAGACAGGTAGACTTGGCATTGGGAAAAAAGATCATATCAGAGAGATGTGAACTAGTCATCCTTTAACCAATATGCAAATTGCCTGTATGCCATATTGGAAGTTATCAATATCAAGATATATGAAAACTTCATCACTGCAATTCACTGTGATAAATTAGACTGTCTAGAACTTTTGTGGAAATGAAATGTAGTCTTTATTATTTGCAAGCAAATTTCTGAAAAACTTCCTCTGTCCTGCCATTGCACCTGCACTTAAGTTTTATATGAAACTAAGGAGCTAATTTGTTAACATATCCCTATATCTGCTGTTAGTTTCATTTGTTTAATTATGTGCTGTATTACCAAACTATATCGGGTACTATCAGTGATGGATTTCTCTTTAGGCCTACAGTGCAAATGAACCTGAAACAGTGTACATGATAGTAACTAAAACAAGTTAAGTAAGCAAACAAAATGAATACATAAATAAAACATGACAATATCTGTAAGTACTCTCAAACAGAGTTTGTCATACATGCTATTAGAACCAAAGGTGTAAACATATATTTCAGTTAGATTGATCTCACCAGTCAGAAGCTTGGTTTAATAAACTAATGTCTTTCGGCTTTTCCCAGTTAGGGGTTGCCACAGCAGAGCCCCGGTCCGCTAATGATTGGCAGTGGATTTTTACGGTGCCGAGGTACCAGCCTGATGCCTAGCCTTCAAAGAAGATACACCCTTTCACGCACGCACCTACCTGCATGTCTTTAAATGTCACTCGACCGGGGGAGAGGACATGAAGACTTCACACAGAAGGCGCTCCAGCCAAGAATTGAACCGGAGAAGCTTGGTTTAATATACTAGCTAATACACTTCCTGGACAGTGGTGTCTGTATTACAGTGATTTATAGCTTTCTCATTCCTTTCCCCTGTTATGCCTTCTCTAGCTTTAATAATGTACTAACTACTCAGATATCCAGTCCAGATCATACAGACAGCACAGTTGCAGATTCACTGTTAGTCACCACAGTAAAGCATATTATTATCCCTCAGTTAGAAAGGGTTGTCAGATTAAATTTACACACGAGTCATACTGTTTGTCACCACACAGTTGGTTAACACTCACAATATCAAACCCGGAAAATCTGTGTCATCCTGTTGTGGCAGAAGGTGAGTTGCCTTTTCCCCACTTTCTCTATTTCTTTGAGTTTGTGTGATCTCAAAGTTGGTATATACAGATATAAGTATATGGATAGATAGATATAGTGAGGGTTTGAACTCATATTACAGAATGCAGACAGCTTTGCCCCCTGAAATGTTTTTGTGCTTTTGACCTTTGGAGTATCTTCTTTGGCCCTTACCTAGAATTTGATGTTGAGTACTAGTCCAGAATTTGTATGTTCAACTTTTACCTACCTTAACAGGCTGTTTAACTTTTCCTCACTTTTTATTCATCAGAGGGATAGGGTTTACATATCTCAGATTGTTAATATTTTTCCTAGTAATTTTGATTGCAGCATCTGATTTGTCTAACGTAGTATTTTGCATGATAAATTCAGTGCACAGATTAAATAATGAGGTAAAAACATACATTCTTGTCACACTCCTTCCCAGGTTTTACACCAGTCCGTCATTTTACATTCATTTCTACCTGTTGCTTCTCTACACACATTTCTCAGGAGGCAAATAAGATGACCAGGTATCCCCACTTCTCTATGTACTTAACCACTGTTTGTTATGATCACGCAGTCATAGGCTTTACAGTAGTCAATAAAGCAAAACCTAATATTTTTATTATACTATCTTGCTTTCTGTATAATTCAGTGGATGTTGGAAATTTGATTTCTGGTGCCTTTAGCCCTTCTAAAACAAACTTATAAATATGTCGGTTCTCAGACCCTATATTGTTGCATGATCTTAAGCATTAATTTGCTCACAAAAGAAGCAAGTTCAACTGTTTTGATAATCTGAGTAGTCTGTAGTATTTGTTTTCTTTGAGACTGGAATAGATATCGATCTTTTTCAATCCAATGGTTAATGTTGAATTTTTATAATTTTCTAGCAAGTTCTAAGAAATAATATAAAAGCATAATTTTCCATGATTTTAAACAATTCATCTGGCATTTCATTACTTCCTTCAACTTTTGTATTAGCAAGGCTTTCTACGGCCATTTAATATTTCTCTAGGGTACTGGACTCTAGAAGAGACCCTACCATCTCATGTATCGGTAATGTTAGGGTCTTTCTTGTATAGTTCTTCTGCATATTCCTAGGTTCATAGGTTCGTACTAGGCTATCTGCCCTAGTGCATTTATAAGCCTAGCCAGAGTGTGTGTGGCTTTCACCACCCCTTAGGATGAGAATACTACGCCCATTTAGGGTTTAGTTTACTGTGCCTCTGTCTAGTAGTGACACAGAGATGACCCCCGGGGTAAACCTACGATCTCCCATCCACTCGTCAAGATTTCTCTTGAATAGAGTTAGTGAGGGGCTCTGCCTGACATGGATAGGGATTCTGTTCCAGAGTGTAGGGAACCTCTGGGTTATGAATCTGTCCCTCCAGCACGTCCTATTTATTTCTGTGTTGAGGTTTAAGTCTCTTGCTCTTGTGGCTCTGATGGATTTGGATTTTCTGAGGTGGAGCATGTCCATTAATTCTGGATTGGACATGGCCTTGTACGTCAGGCACAGATCACCTCTGAGTAGGCGGTATGTGACTGAATAGAGCTGGAGTTTTTTCAGTCGGGCAGCATATGACATATGTTTAAGACCCTTTATCCTCTTGGTGAGGAATATTTGGGGTCTTTCCAACTGCTGCAGGTGTCGGGAAAGATACATCCCAAATGGGGCATTGTACTCAATCATTGGCCTGATAAGAGAAGAGTACAGGGGCATAATGACCTCTCTTGATCTAGATGTGAAACCCTTCATGATAAGGTGGGCAATATAGAAGGTCTTCCTAACCACTTTGGCAATGTGAGTGTCAAATGAGAGGTTACTGTCAACCTGGGTCCCTAGGTCCCTGATTACCTCTTCTGTACTTAATGGATTACCACCTATGTGGTAATTTGTGGGTACCTTGTTTTTCCCAAAGGGTATGACTATACATTTTTTGGCGTTCAGCTTAAGGCCATGGCTCTGGCACCAATTATCCATTTCTATGAGTCCTTTCTGAAGGATATTTGTGTCTGCTGGAGTATCAATTATGGCGCCCAGTTTGCAGTCATCTGCAAACTTTGTCAGCCACAATCCTCCTATGTTTGCCTGTACCTCAGAAAAATAAATGCCGAACAAGAGGGGTCCCAGGACTGAGCCCTGTGGGACACCGCCAGACTGGCTTAGAGTCTGACATAGCTCCAGCAACTCTGACCCTGTGGGTTCTGTCCTTGAGCCAGTTTGCAACCCATCTTGTGACATATGGGTTTACATTTAAGCTGGTGAGTTTGTCTATGATGCCCGAGTGGGGTATTGTGTCAAAGGCTTTTGCAAGGTCAAGGTAGGCTGTGTGAACTGCCTTACCCTCATCAATGGCCTTTGTGACTGTTTCAAAAAAGTCGACCAAGTTCAAAAGGCAGGATCTGCCCTTGACAAAGCCAAATTGGGTAGGATCCAATGTCTGTAGGTCCCCAATGTCTTTGTTTATGAGTTCCATAATGATTCTCTCCATAGCTTTGCAGACCAGGCTCGTCAAGTTTATGGGGCGGTAATTTCCAGGGTCCGTAGAAGCACCGCCTTTGTGAAGTGGGACCACTGTTACGCCACTCTTTGGGTACGTATCCTGTAGTAAGGCTAAGATTAAACAGCAGCCTTGTGTGTGGGTTTAGTTCCTCTTGGAGTTCATTTAGCACACAGCCCGGGACACCGTCCGGTCCCATTGATGCTGTGTTTTTAGCTTTAGAGAGGGCGGCTCTGACCTGGGCATCTGAGATGTTAGGGAGGCTACACTATGCTGGGATGGTTATTTCTCCTTTTGGGGGGGAGGGGGAGGAGAAATTTGCACTGAACCTGTCTGCCAGAATGTTGGCAATGTCAGTGGGTTCAGTGTATTTTGTGTCATTTTGGACTAACTCTGAGCATATCTGGGAGTTTCCACCCAGGTTTCTAACATATCTAAAGAAGGCCTTGTGATTGTCTTTTGTGTCTTTTGCGATTTTTCTCTCAAAGTTGGCCTTGGATGATTTTATGAGTGATCGTAGTTTTTGCTAGTACTGATCAGGGATGCCTTCCCTTTTAGGATTTTCTCTGTCATGTAGTAGCTTCCTCCTCCTGTTGTAAAGTTTGTTTATGGCTGGGGTCCACCAGACCGTGCGCCTGCCTTTGGGGGAATGGGTCTTGGTTTTATTTGGGATTGCATGATCCATGCATTCTTGAAGGTGCCCGTAGAAGGCATTTGTAAAGGATTCAGCAGTGTGGGTTGTGGTTTCCACTGGCCCAGGGGCCTTGAAGGATACCACTTCAGTCTTAAGAAGTGTGAAGTTGGCTTTTGAGAAGTTCTTCACTGTGGTCTTTTGTGCAGGGGGTGTCACCTTTCTCCATTTTTATATTTTATCATGCTATTTTTACTTGGAAGTTGCCACTAATACTGACAGTCTTCTTGAAGATATTTCTTAGTTTTTCCATTCGATTAACTTATTCCATTTCTTTACACTGCTCATTCAAGTATTTATCCTCATGCCTTCTTGTGATTCTCTTAACCCCTGTATTCACTTTCTCATATTTGTCCCATTCTGTATTGCCTTTTGCTTTACTTCTTTCCTTGGACACTTTTTTAGATGCTACGGACAGCTACTTTGCTTTATTAGTTTTCCTTCTGTTTGGAATATTTTTTGTTGCCACCTTCTGGACAGTATCATAAGCATTTGTCCATAATCCTTCATTTGCTATAACTACCTCTAATTCATTAAAGCTGTTCTTCATCTCCCCTACATTTTCATTTGGAATATTTTTGAGCTCATATCTAGCTGACCTATAGGCTTCTCTTGAAGGCTTCTCTTGATTTCTTTAATTCAATTCTAAACATTATGATAAGTGAATGGTCAGAGCCACAGTAACTCCAAGTCTTGTTTAGAGGCACAGTAATTACAGGTCTTATTTTTGCTAACTGTATAGAGCTTTTCCAACTCTGACTGCAAAATATATACTAAGTCTAATTTCAGAATTGAACATGTGATGATATCTGCATGGAAAGCCATCAAAGACTGCTGAGAAAGTGTCTGCTATGACCAGTGTATTATCTTGACATAATTTCACTGGGTGCATGATTTGTGTCACTTCATACTCAAAGGACAAACCTGACCATTATTCCAATAGTACTTTGATAACCAGGTTTAGCATTCTAATCACCTCTGATGAATGCAATACCATTTTTATTATTATTTCCAGAAAGTGCTGCAAATCATCATAAAAATGAATGACTTCTTCCTTTTTGGCATCTATACCTGCAGCATAAATTTGCATCACTGTAGTGTTGACATCTTGCCTTGGAGTCTGATTGAGATCGTTCTGTAATTGCTTCTTGTAACTGGGCTGTGCCTTTGGCACCCTATTAACTATCAGGGTTACTTCATGTCTTCTGAAGGACTATTGACTGCCCTAGAAGTGCATCTGCTGTAAAATAATTGATTCTCATCCATTTCGTTCACTGCTTCCTAAGATGTCAGTGTGCATGTTGTCATTTCATTCTTAAACACATCAGGGTTACTTAGGTTCATAGTTCTTATGTTCCATGTTCTAGTGGTATATAATTCTTTGCAGCATCAGGCTTTACTTTCACCTTTGAGTACCTCAGCAGACAGACATAGTGACAGCAGCAGTTTTAATACAGTATAACTTGATGTCTGTATCTGCCACTGTCTCCTCCCAGGAGTGTGATGCAGCTGAGGGCACTGCAATTTCAAATGTTACCTGCAGGGAATGATATGCAGTTTATGGACTGTTTACATGAGGACTGAGATATTATGCAGATATTGGCTGACAAACTGACTCACAAACTGGACCTGGATGAAAATTTGTCTTCCTATACAACCAAGGTATTTGTGTCTCTGAGTACTTTAGGGTTACCACCTGTCCCACTTTGTGAGGAACAGTCCCTCTTTAGGCAGTTGTGTCCTGACAAAAAATATTAAAAATGGCAAATGTCCTGAGATTGTAGAACATAATTATTTCCTATATTTTATGTAATAGTTGCATAAAACAGTTATTCTGTATCTAGAATACCTAAATGTTATAAGAAACAGAATAAGCAACCAAAATGCTACAAGAATAACTTTTTATTTAGGCAAAAAAGTTAAGTTCTTTCCTTTGTACTGACCATGGGTATGTGTCGGCCTGTAAAATCTGATGTTTGTACTGAAAATATCCCACTTTGGCCATTTGAAAAGGTGGCAACCCTAGAGTACTTTAGCTACAAAGATAACTCAGAGGCAAACATTGCACACTGTATATATAACAAGGTGTTAGCCTGCAGAGTTCTTAAGACATTTTGCAATAAATTTCTTCTACATGTGGATAAGCACATCTGTTTCCAACAGGGCCACTGTACTTGCCAACCAATTGCAATCACAGAAATATGGACCAGTGTAAATCCAAGGCTGCTCCATCCAACTGCAATCACAGAAATATGGACCAGTGTAAATCCAAGGCTGCTCCATCCAACTGCAATCACAGAAATATGGACCAGTGTAAATCCAAGGCTGCTCCATCCAACTGCAATCGCAGAAATATGGACCAGTGTAAATCCAAGGCTGCTCCATCCAACTGCAATCGCAGAAATATGGACCAGTGTAAATCCAAGGCTGCTCCATCCAACTGCAATCGCAGAAATATGGACCAGTGTAAATCCAAGGCTGCTCCATGTACTTTAGACATTTACCAATCATTCTTGCACAATTTGATTATTCAGGTATGAAAAAAATCCATGTTTTATTTAATATCTTTATTAATTGCACTGATTGGGTGACCACAGTGGTGCAGCAGTTAGCATTGCTGCCTCACAGCAAAAGGTTCTCCAGTTCAAGGGTGCCTTCTGTGTGGAGTCTGCATGTCCTGCCTGTGGTCACGTGGGTTTCCTCCGGGTGCTCCGGTTTCCTCCCAAAGACATGCTGTAGGTGGATTGAACACTCTAAATTGGCTCTAAGTGTGAGTGCATGTGTGTGTGCGTGCATTCTTTGGAAGGTTGTGTGCTGGGCTGGCAACTCCAGACTGTAAAACTCCACTGCCAATCATGAGCAGACAGGTGATCTGCTGTGGCTAATCAAACTAATCAATACAAAAACAGCAGCACCAAAGATATTTGAAGAGAAATACAGGCAAAGGAATCCAGACATGGAAAACTTTACAGTACAAAAAAATAAGAAGACAAAGAGGAAAAGTAGAAAAGATCAGTAATGGAGAAGTTAAAGAAATAGAAAGTGAGGTTATGAAGTACCTCCAAAGTGAAGGACTCAGTGTAGAAAATGTAATTCAGAAAGCACCACAAAAAGATAGAGCAATGGAACATATTTTGGAGCCTTCCACAGGAAATGAGTATAAACATTCACTTGAAGCTGGAATGCAAGCGAAGGAATGGGAAACTGTGGAAAATCTGACACAGTTAATGTTGAGGAGTGATAGGCTAGTGAGTTCTCATATGACAGATAATGGATGGCACAGGACAAAATTGAAGAGAATGTGCCACAGGAAGATGCAATAGAACTTTCTATAGAATGTCTGCAGGAAATGGAAAACACAAAATGTGCCCTCGGTTTGGAAGAAAACGAGCTAAGAGAAAAGATGCTTGACTTAACAGAGATAGACATATTAAGCTCAATGAAAGAAATAGAGTGTAGGAGGTCAATAAAACTCCAAAAGCCAGACGTTTGATAAAACAAATGAACACAATAATTAGGACTGTCCATAGATATCCAAGTGATATAACAAAAGTAAACAGGATATATTACTGTGCAGGTAAATTAATAACTGATAAAGTTCTACCACAAGAACACATGGTAGTGAGGGAGAGAAAGGGGAGAAATCAAATGCCGTCATGGAAGTATCAAACAGAGAAAACTATAAAGCAACTAAGACAAGAAGTGCCACTGTTAGAAGAGTATAGAAGAGGGAACAGATGAACTAAAATACTTAAAAAGATAGACATGATAAAAGCAATGTACAATATTAGAACAGATCAGGATCTATCATGCACTGTTGCAAATAGCAAACTAAAAATTTCAGCACAGGAGGAAAAACTTAGAAGATACACAGATAAATATAAAGGAAAAGTACAAAATAAGCAATTTATTGATGACCCAAAAGGTTTTATAGAGAATTGGGAAACAAGGTAAAAGGAAATGAAAGACTAAGAAAAAAAGAAATAGATACATTTTGGAGAAGTATCTATGAAGATTCTGTGGGACACAACAAAGATGCTAAATGGATAGAAGTAAAATAAATAATAAGTTTAAAGGTACAGGATATGAAATGGGGTGAAGTAACAGCCAGAGAGACTGAAACAAAGTTAAGAAAAGTCTCAAATTGGAAAACCCAGGCCCAGATGCAGTACTTAACTTCTGGTTAAAAGTATTAACATCTTTGCATAAAGATTTAGCCTTAAGTAAGAAGTATTTAAATGCACACCCCAAACAGACACCGACCTGGCTAACAACAGGAAAAACAATGCTCCTACTTAAGAATAAACCTGCAAGCTACCCTAAAAATTATAGACCAATAACTTGCCTTCCGATGAAGTATAAAGTATACACTGGAATTGATGCTGACAGAGTCTATAGTCATTTAGAAGAAAACTTGATTATGGCAATAGAACAAAAGGGCAATAAAAGAAGGTTATATGGAACACAGGATCATTTGCTGTTAAATAAAGTCATAGTGGAGAACTGTAAAATGGGGAAGAATTTAAGTATGGCATGGATTGACTAAAAAATAGCATTTGATAGCATCCCACATTCATGGATAAAAGAATGCTTAAAAATGTACAAGATATACTCTACACTGATCGACTATTATTACAGTGACAATGAAACAGTGGCAGAACACTTTGCAACTAAGCCATGATAAAGGACTAATTATTATTCCAGGGATAAAAATTCAAAGGGGGATATTCCAGGTTGACTCTCTGTCACTGTTGATATTCTGCCCTGCCCTTAACCCATTAAACCGTCTACCTAACAGCTTCAGCCATAGCTATAATTAGACTCCTAGAAAACAACAAAGTCTAAAGACTTCTTATCTTCCCTTTGTTGATGATTTGAAACTGTATAGCTCATCATATGAGGAACTGAAATACAATTGCAAGTTGTCAAACTTTTTCAGATGATATAAGAATGTAATTTGGTCTTGATAAATGTGCAAAAGCAACCTTTAAAGCAGGAAAACTGTAGCACCAAGAAGACATCAGTTTGGGACAACAATGTGATATAAAAGAACTTGATCAAGAGGGAGTGTATAAATATTTGGGTATTGATGAAGGATCAACAATAAAACATGAACAAATGCAAATAAAATTTAGTAAGGAGTACTTTAGAAGACATAAACTAATCCTGAAAACAGCAATGACATTTAGGAACAAAATCCATGCTATAAACCAAATTGCTCTTCCTGTCCTAACATACAGTTTTGGAGTGATTGACTGGCCCCAAAATGTGTTGGATAGATTAGATAGGAAAACAAGAAGAATGCTTCATGCTCACCAAATGATTTATACAAATCACTGCATACCTAGATTATATATTCCTCATCTGAAGGAGGGATGAGCCTCCTTGAAACTGATTACAAATACAGATCTGCAATTGTATCTGCTGACCTCACAAGACCCAAATGTAGTGAAACCCCCGTTTTCTCTAATCTTCCATGCAGGACCAGCTTAGTCCTGCACAGAAGCACCCGTGTAGCAGCAGGATGGCAGCGCGCCATGCATATTAATGAAGGCACGCTGCCCGACCTCCTAGGCTTACAGGGACTGCGTACGAGTGCAAGGGGCATGTCCGAGAGCAGAGCTCTCAGAATAAACACACCCCTGCAATGTAGAACAGATGTGATGTTTTCAGATTGTAGCACAAAGTGGAAATAAATGAGGGAGACCGCTCATAGGTGTCCGCATATCCTCACCAACAGTCCCCCATGTGTACAACAGCAACAGGACATAAAAATTAAAAGAAGAAACCCCTTTATTTTTTTTTCAAAACTCTGAGTATAGCTAACTGTAGATGTGCGGGTGTGCCCATTGCTTAGCTATGGTTAAAGCAGTTTAAAAGGCTGAAGAGGATAACAAGGAAGATATATACAACTGAAGCAGCACAGCAATAGTGCAGTGGGCAGAGCATTCGTCTAACGAGCAGGCATTCCTGGTTTGAGTCCCACTGCAGCACAGTCTATTTTATATGGCAAAGCATGGTATAATCAATATTTTTATTGCAAAACCCACTAAATAACATATATTTATGAACTGGAGTACTGCAGGAAATGCACATGTGAAGAGTAAGTGTAATAATGAATAAGGCAGTAGTAAGCAGATGTAAGCACAGATAATGGATGGCACAGGACGAAATTGAAGAGAATGTGCCATAGGAAGATGCAATAGAACTTTCTATAGAATGCCTGCAGGAAATGGAAAACACAAAATGTGCCCTCAGTTTGGAAGAAAACGAACTAAGAGAAAAGATGCTTGACTTAACAGAGATAGACATATTAAGCTCAAAGAAAGAAATAGAGTGTAGGAGGTCAATAAAACTCCAAAAGCCAGACGTTTGATAAAACAAATGAACACAATAATTAGGACTGTCCATAGAGATCCAAGTGATATAACAGAAGTAAACAGGATATATTACTGTGCAGCTAAATTAATAACTGATAAAGTTCTACCACAAGAACACATGGTAGTGAGGGAGAGAAAGGGGAGAAATCAAATGCCGTCATGGAAGTATCAAACAGAGAAAACTATAAAGCAACTAAGACAAGAAGTGCCACTGTTAGAAGAGTATAGAAGAGGGAACAGATGAACTAAAATACTTAAAAAGATAGACATGATAAAAGCAATGTACAATATTAGAACATATCAGGATCTATCATGCACTGTTGCAAATAGCAAACTAAAAATTTCAGCACAGGAGGATAAACTTAGAAGATACACAGATAAATATAAAGGAAAAGTACAAAATAAGCAATTTATTGATGACCCAAAAAGTTTTATAGAGAATTGGGAAACAAGGTAAAAGGAAATGAAAGACTACGACTAAAAGAAATAGATACATTTTGGAGAAGTATCTATGAAGATTCTGTGGGACACAACAAAGATGCTAAATGGATAGAAGTAAAATAAATAATAAGTTTAAAGGTACAGGATATGAAATGGGATGAAGTAACAGCCAGAGAGACTGAAACAAAGTTAAGAAAAGTCTCAAATTGGAAAACCCAGGCCCAGATGCAGTACCTAACTTCTGGTTAAAAGTATTAACATCTTTGCATAAAGATTTAGCCTTAAGTAAGAAGTATTTATATGCACACCCCAAACAGACACCGACCTGGCTAACAACAGGAAAAACAATGCTCCTACTTAAGAATAAACCTGCAAGCTACCCTAAAAATTATAGACCAATAACTTGCCTTCTGATGAAGTATAAAGTATACACTGGAATTGATACTGACAGAGTCTATAGTCATTTAGAAGAAAACTTGATTATGGCAATAGAACAAAAGGGCAATAAAAGAAGGTTATATGGAACACAGGATAATTTGCTGTTAAATAAAGTCATAGTGGAGAACTGTAAAATGGGGAAGAATTTAAGTATGGCATGGATTGACTAAAAAATAGCATTTGATAGTATCGCACATTCATGGATAAAAGAATGCTTAAAAATGTATAAGATATACTCTACACTGATCGACTATTATTACAGTGACAATGAAACAGTGGCAGAACACTTTGCAACTAAGCCATGATAAAGGACTAATTATTATTCCAGGGATAAAAATTCAAAGGGGGATATTCCAGGTTGACTCTCTGTCACTGTTGATATTCTGCTCTGCCCTTAACCCATTAAGCCGTCTATCTAACAGCTTCGGCCATAGCTATAATTAGACTCCCAGAAAACAACAAAGTCTAAAGACTTCTTATCTTCCCTTTGTTGATGATTTGAAACTGTATAGCTCATCATATGAGAAACTGAAATACAATTGCAAGTTGTCAAACTTTTTCAGATGATATAAGAATGTAATTTGGTCTTGATAAATGTGCAAAAGCAACCTTTAAAGCAGGAAAACTGTAGCACCAAGAAGACATCAGTTTGGGACAACAATGTGATATAAAAGAACTTGATCAAAAGGGAGTGTATAAATATTTGGGTATTGATGAAGGATCAACAATAAAACATGAACAAATGCAAATAAAATTTAGTAAGGAGTACTTTAGAAGACATAAACTAATCCTGAAAACAGCAATGACATTTAGGAACAAAATCCATGATATAAACCAAATTGCTCTTCCTGTCCTAACATACAGTTTTGGAGTGATTGACTGGCCCCAAAATGTGTTGGATAGATTAGATAGGAAAACAAGAAGGATGCTTCATGCTCACCAAATGATTTATAAAAATCACTGCATACCTAGATTATATATTCCTCATCTGAAGGAGGGATGAGCCTCCTTGAAACTGATTACAAATACAGATCTGCAATCGTATCTGCTGACCTCACAAGACCAAAATGTAGTGAAACCCCCGTTTTCTCTAATCTTCCATGCAGGACCAGCTTACTGAAACAAAGTTAAGAAAAGTCTCAAATTGGAAAACCTAGGCCCAGATGCAGTACCTAACTTCTGGTTAAAAGTATTAACATCTTTGCATAAAGATTTAGCCTTAAGTAAGAAGTATTTATATGCACACCCCAAACAGACACCGACCTGGCTAACAACAGGAAAAACAATGCTCCTACTTAAGAATAAACCTGCAAGCTACCCTAAAAATTATAGACCAATAACTTGCCTTCTGATGAAGTATAAAGTATACACTGGAATTGATACTGACAGAGTCTATAGTCATTTAGAAGAAAACTTGATTATGGCAATAGAACAAAAGGGCAATAAAAGAAGGTTATATGGAACACAGGATAATTTGCTGTTAAATAAAGTCATAGTGGAGAACTGTAAAATGGGGAAAAATTTAAGTATGGCATGGATTGACTAAAAAATAGCATTTGATAGTATCCCACATTCATGGATAAAATAATGCTTAAAAATGTATAAGATATACTCTACACTGATCGACTATTATTACAGTGACAATGAAACAGTGGCAGAACACTTTGCAACTAAGCCATGATAAAGGACTAATTATTATTCCAGGGATAAAAATTCAAAGGGGGATATTCCAGGTTGACTCTCTGTCACTGTTGATATTCTGCCCTGCCCTTAACCCATTAAGCCATCTATCTAACAACTTCGGCCATAGCTATAATTAGACTCCCAGAAAACAACAAAGTCTAAAGACTTCTTATCTTCCCTTTGTTGATGATTTGAAACTGTATAGCTCATCATATGAGGAACTGAAATACAATTGCAAGTTGTCAAACTTTTTAAGATGATATAAGAATGTAATTTGGTCTTGATAAATGTGCAAAAGCAACCTTTAAAGCAGGAAAACTGTAGCACCAAGAAGACATCAGTTTGGGACAACAATGTGATATAAAAGAACTTGATCAAGAGGGAGTGTATAAATATTTGGGTATTGATGAAGGATCAACAATAAAACATGAACAAATGCAAATAAAATTTAGTAAGGAGTACTTTAGAAGACATAAACTAATCCTGAAAACAGCAATGACATTTAGGAACAAAATCCATGATATAAACCAAATTGCTCTTCCTGTCCTAACATACAGTTTTGGAGTGATTGACTGGCCCCAAAATGTGTTGGATAGATTAGATAGGAAAACAAGAAGGATGCTTCATGCTCACTAAATGATTTATAAAAATCACTGCATACCTAGATTATATATTCCTCATCTGAAGGAGGGATGAGCCTCCTTGAAACTGATTACAAATACAGATCTGCAATCATATCTGCTGACCTCACAAGACCAAAATGTAGTGAAACCCACATTTTCTCTAATCTTCCATGCAGGACCAGCTTAGTCCTGCACGGAAGCACCCATGTAGCAGCAGGATGGTAGCACGCCATGCATATTAATGAAGGCACGCTGCCCGACCTCCTAGGCTTACAGGGACTATGTACGAGTGCAAGGGGCATGTCTGAGAGCAGAGCTCTCAGAATAAACATACCCCTGCAATGTAGAACAGCACAAAGTGGAAATAAATGAGGGAGACCGCTCATGGGTGTCCGCATATCCTCACCAACAGTCCCCCATGTGTACAACAGCAACAGGACATACAAATTAAAAGAAGAAACCCCTTTATTTTTTTTTCAAAACTCTGAGTATAGCTAACTGTAGATGTGCGGGTGTGCCCATTGCTTAGCTATGGTTAAAGAAGTTTAAAAGGCTGAAGAGGATAACAAGGAAGATATATACAATTGAAGCAGCACAGCAATAGTGCAGTGGCCAGAGCATTCACCTAACAAGCAGGCATTCCTGGTTTGAGTCCCACTGCAGCACAGTCTATTTTATATGGCAAAGCATTGGTAAGCAATATTTTTATTGCAAAACCCACTAAATACCATATTTATGAACTGGAGTACTGCAGGAAATGCACATGTGAAGAGTAAGTGTTATAATGAATAAGGCAGTAGTAAGCAGGTGTAAGCACAGATAAGCAGTAGCAAGCATATGTAAGCCCTAGTAAGCATGTTTGTGTGTTTGCGTGCGGGTAAGCATTGCCTACACAGATTAAGCAAAGTAGAAGCTAACTGAGTGTAAGAAACTATAACCTAAAATAAGCAGTGCTTACCACTGCGCAAACCTACTTACAACTGCTTTAAAATGACTTAATCACTCTATATCCAATGGGCGTTTGTCTGCCCAGCAACAAACTAAACAGCCATGCAGGTCTCAAACCCAGGACACTATACACCATAGTCCCAGTAGCTATCCACCAAGCCATCACAGAAGTAGGTAGTAGTAAACATGTCCTCACCATAGTATAACCAAACTGAACCTGTGAAAGGCATCAGTATACAGTCATATGTGCCATAACTGACTACATAACATAAATATGTGAAATGTAGTACGGCAGTAAGCCCAGAAGTGAGGTGTACATGTAATAAAGTGTTGAAGTCCCAATAAAACACAAGGACCTCACAGAGTGTATGTACACATCAATCAGGGATACTAGGCATACATATAAGGTGTAATGAATAATAACACAATGCCAAAAAGGCATTATAATGAATGTCTACTGTAGGCAATACCAAGCATTGCACAGGCCAGCTTAGGAGGTGTGAGCAATGTGTACACCAGCTAACTCTTTGTGCCCAGTGGTATACCCCTTTAAACAATACCAACCTTAGGTAAGCAGGTTTGCCCATAGCTTAGACTTTTCAAAACCATGCAATCATGTAAAAGTGTGGGAAATTGGCCCTACTTAAACCCAAGAGGTGGGAATACAGCTCATAACTGGTTGCAGCTTCCCCTTGCAGGCACTATAGCAGTAAGGGGAGAAGGAGTGTGCTTCCAGGTGCAGCGCTGGTGCATCCAGGAGTCCAAGGTCATGGCTGGACTTCTAATTAAAGACCATGCACAGAGATTGCTGCAGGGCAAGTACCAGGGCTCCCAATATAAGAGGGACCATCTCACCCGTGACCTCACCAGTGCCACTGGTATACCCCAAACTGGTGAGCAGGTCAGGTACCACTATGTCAACCTGAAGTGGCTGAAGGGGGACCTCTTGGAGAAGTGGCTCCAAGAGGCTAGAGCATCAGGGGATGTCCCAGCCATGTGTATCAGTCCACTACCTGTTTAATAATTGCCAGCTCAGGTATATCATGGATAGATATGACTAAATAATTCCTTTTATGTCCCCTACACTACAATGGAGTGGGCTGTGAACCAGGAGGCCCACATCTGCCTCCTGGCGCAATTGCAATGTAAGATAGGTTAGTAATACTCATGCTTTTACTGTCATAGGAAATAATAATAAAAGCAGTAGTAAAGTAATTGCTAGTATAAAACCTGTATTGTTCAAGGCAAGTACTGCATACACTAGAGAATATGGCAGGAATAGTCTCATATTGTTAGCATGGCAATAAAAGTGTAACGCCCTGACAAAACAGGTCTAACTGCTGGACTGTATGTGTATATTCTGGTATCATATGGTAATGTAGAGTTGCAATCATGTAATAGTACTGTAATATTAAGCACTGTTACCCACAACATGCACCATAATGTGAATGTGTAGGAATGCCTGTATATGACAGGTGTAATCCCCAGAGGCCATTTAGTACAACTGAGAGACACATAGACAGTAAACAGAGGAAATGCAGACAAGACCCAAATAGCACATGCAACTGAGATGTGAACTATTGCTTTATTAACACATGCAGCCACGGTTTGAATCCTGCCAGTGGTGGTAGTCTGCTTACAGAATTATACATCACAACTGTACAGATATGTCCAGACTGTCTATTACAGTGGCCCATATCTAATGCCATCAACCTGTCCCCCTGGGAAATCAGTGGGATGATCCCAGACATATAAGCAGAAAACAGGAAATACAACTGATTGACACACATCTATGACAACAAACCTGGCACACTAGCAACTTCCCAATACCTTATGTGACTAAGAAGCCACTTATGTCCCATTTACACCCCAACCTGTTAAGCTGTGGTTAGAGTGTGTACAGTAACAGAGTGAGATGTATGTGCATAATACTAATGTGTAATCTGGAACCTTGTGTGGCAGCAGTCAGGTAGTGCTAACAAACATTGCTCCCACAGGTATGTTGGATGTGAACACTGTGCTGTGAAACACAGACCAATATAACCTGTACTGGTACCATCCACCCTGGTATTGTAGGGAATTGTGACTGTTGCAGTTTCTCTAAATAATAAAGTATCACTGGTCACTGTCACCCACACTGTGCTACGTAACATTACTGTGTAAGAAAGCATGTATATGTGTGTGTCAGGTCACTAAAGGTGGAAGAGAGCAATATTCTAGATATGTCCAGGCATACCGGCATGTGGTCAACACATAGCCAGAGTCTGTGCAGAAAGAGTTGGAAAGCATAGTGCAAAACATCAACCCGGAATCCACCTGTATGTGTACAAACACTTAGTCAGTGTTAACAAACATTCTCTCCACAGGTATACCAGGTAAGAGGTGTATACTGCAGGTAAAACTGGTTCATGTGTAATAATGTTAACAGCCATATCAGTGTCCAATATAGGTCTATAGGGTAGTGTAGTAAGACATGTAAGGTACAGATAACAGCACTGACTAGGAAAGTAATGTGGAGTACAGGAATATACTACTTGTTAATTGACACTTTGTCTCTCCATCTTATCTCCAGCAATAATCAACATACCCACCCCAACTGGTATGTACTGACTCTGATAATGGCCAATCATTTGATAAATATTCTAATGGTTCCCAAGCATGAGCCATATTGAATTATTCCAACATTGTTGGCATGGTGCCATCAATATACCTGCATGCTGTTCTTATTACCACTGTGGTCCCATGTATGCATGTGTTCTTTTTGCTATGCAACTGTTCCGTATCTGGCATCTGGGTTAATGGGAATATCTATGCATGCTGTTATACCTAACCCTGGAATGTGTTGACTATTACTAACTCATATATGATGTTGTAATCTAAACACAATAGCACACTTCTGAAAGTTGGTCCCAGCAGTCCCACCTGTCCCACCTCAGCTAGCCAAGGCGCCGGGCACCAGCATGTCTGGGGCCCAACCCTGCACCTCCCTGTTCATTGGTCCTGCACCATCTTCAGGTGGAACCACCTCAGGAGATGGCGCTCGCTCCCCTGGGAGTGGGTGCAGACAGACACCTGTCACCCATTGCCAGGTCAGGGTCATGGTGCATAGAGCAATCGACGACCAGGTCGGTAATCTTCTATGCCAGCTTGACGGCCGCATGTCACGATTAGAGAGTCAGCCTGTTTCTTCGGCTCAGCCCCAGCACAGCCACCTTCAGGGCTGTGAATGTGTAGTGGTGACTGCCCATGTGTGGGGACCTCAGTCCCACTGTTACCACTAGGGGGCTTGTGGGGTTCCAATATCACAACACCCCCTCCCCATCAAGGTGTTTACCCCCCCACATGTGTCACATACCCCCCTGTATGCATCTTGCGTGTCTTGTCTGTTAACCTACCCAACCTACCTGCGCAAATATACCTACTACCCCTCCCCAACATCCCACTCCCACATGAAAAAAAAAGGGCAATCTGTTCCCACAAAGAAATCTTGCCCCATACATAGCTGCCCATTTCACACACATGTCCACTGGACACATGTAATCTGGTCTAATTGGCATCAGAACAAATTGTTGTTGTCCTCACCCCTCTCCCAGGGGTTAGAGTGTCCAAATCTTCCTCCAAATCCAGTTTATATGCACAGCTGTTCCTGTAGAAGAAATGGGCAGCTATGGATCTTCCCTATACCATTCCTGCACATCCCTAGCTATTTTCCTCTTTGTGCCCCCTTTTCACCACTTTTCTATCAACCCTTTTTTCTTTTCTTTTAAAGAAATTAGCACGAGGGTAAGCAGGAGTAAGCAATTTTAAGCAGCAGTAAGCGGGTTTAAGCCTGTTTGCTCAGAGGTAAGCACTGCCTATACAGGTTAAGCAAATTAGAAGCTGAGTGTAAGACACTGTAACCGGAAGTCAGCAGTGCTTACCTCCATGCAAACCCACTTACAACTGCTTTAAAGTGCCTTAATCACTCTGTATCCAATGGCCCATGTTCTGCCTAGCAACAAAACAAACAGCCTCGGCAAGGCTCAAACCTAATACCCTATAAACAATAGTCAAATTGATTTACCACTAAACCATGACAGATATACATAAATCTGATGTTATCACAAACATATCATCCAGCACAATCATTCAACAGTACAGAAAATGTACTTTAACATCTAGATGTATGTGTGTGTGTGTTTATATATATATATATATATATATATATATATATATATATATATATATATATATATAGCTAGATAGATAGATATGTATATGCAGATATATATCTATGCATATAATAGAGAACATAACAAAGGCATATATGAAGGCAGGGACCGTTAATGGGGGTGAGGGGGCTCAAGCAACATATGTCTTACATGTGTTGATATCCCCTCCACCCAGCAAAACAGGTCTGCCCTGCAATACATTACCAACTGTTGCAAATGCCATAACCGGCACCTGGCACTACATGACCACAAGATGTTAACAGTTAGCCATCCTACCTGTATTATGTCAGGCTGGTATTGATAACGTATCATGCAGTACAGTCTGGCTACCATAGTGAATGTAGAACGTGTAAGCAATAAACAGTCCTATGATAGATATACACAGACACATGTATGCAGATACTTAAATATGTATATATATATATATATATATATATATATATATATATATATATATATATATATGTAACTACACATACACACACAGAGGTATGTCTAGGAAGATACATAATCAGAGGGTGCACACCATACTGAACAGCCAGTATCCCTACAGTTGCAACCTCATCTGATGGACAGTGTATGAGTCACCCATACCACAGACAATTGTTGCCTGACACATATACCCACAGAGAAGTCAAGGGATGTAACACAACACATAGGTTTGTATACATAGGAAAGGTTCAGTTGTGTACGATTACAGTTGTATATGCCATGGCATATAGCTGATTATGCTTTGACATACATATGAACAAAGTAATGCAACACTCAAACAGATCATTTATTACAGTAATCTGAAAACATCACATCTGTTGGTGTTCATGCCAAGGCCTTCAAGTAGTACAGCAGGAAAGACAGACTTGGCCACAGCATAACAAGCAATCAACAGTATGTACTGCAGATGTATAGCCTAGCAACCTCTAAATACACTCTGCATGCAATCCCTAGTGGGACCTGAGTTGACACTATGGGTGGTATCTGTCACATAACAATGCATAACTGAAATCATCACAATCACACTGATGGCAGTAAGCAGTAGGTCAGCAATGTTCACAAGGTGAAATGTATGGTAATGCACATCCACATACCTTATGGCAGCTTACTACTGGTATACCTCACATGTTGTAACACTCTAGGATGCTTATGGTGCATACCCCCCATACATTGACTTACAGGGGCATAGCACACTGTTACATACACTGACCACTAGACTGCAGAGGTGCACACATGTGTTGTGCAAATGAAGCCCACATATATATGGTGCATATGATCTGTACACCATTATTTATTGACATCATACGTGATAACAAGCCAGTCAGATAAAAGACTGCTGGACATGTTGTATGTAGCAGGGGCTGATTTTGAGGACATTACTTGGACATTCTGTGTTTTTGTGTAGAGTACTGTGGTCTGTGTATGTAGAGCAGGGGTCTGGAGCCTTTACTATCCAAAGAGCTATTCCTGACCCCTCATCCACCAAACTAAATTCATTGGGAGGCACAACAGCTATCTGACTCCTACAATGAAGGCAGTAGATCATATACAGTTTCATATATAGCTATACTAAATATAATAGAACTAAGTGTATAAGAACAATACCTAACATATGCCCATAATTGTGTTCCTGTGTTGCGATTGCTTGATCTGTGTGTGTGTGTGTGTGTGTGTGTGTGTGTGTGTGTGTGTGTGTGTGTGTGTGTGTGTGTGTGTGTGTGTTGTGTGGTAGAGTGTCCATTAATCCTCAGAGGTACAAGGAGCCACTACAGCATGGTTGAAGAGACACATGTGGCTCCAGAGCCTCAGGTTGCAGACCCCTGAGTTAGGAAGATTGCCGACTGTATGTATTGCGCTTATGAACCATGGGCTCTGTACAGACTGTGGTAGATGTCATTGTTCTCTGTCCTGTTATATCTGATGTTACATGTTGCTCCAGTGTTAAGCTTGTGTATCATATGTGCCTGTGGCTCCATTGACATTGGATGTGAGTATGCATTTTCTCACAGGTGTCCGCTACGCTGTGCTGTGACCTGCATGTTGAGCCCGCTATAATCGCAGGTACATGTGTATTCCCCCATACAATATGTATTCCAGTGTTGTGGCAGTCTGCCTGTGGTTTGGCCAGTGCTTTGTGACATGCCTAGCAGCCTACTGTAATTAGCCAGTGTGCTGTTATGTCCAGTTACTTGCAAGACATACTGCAGCCAGGCCAGAATAACTGGTATGCATTTCTGACAAAGCAATGGTATGCTGTACAGATGTATGTCACTATCTACTGAGTAGTATGTGGCCATGTGTATGCAGCACCACCAGGTATTATGTGTCAGGACAGACTGGCATGTGTGCATGCATACACTGTGTGGGCATATGTACTCTAGTATTGTCATGATATACCCATGTACATGGCTAGTAACATCCACATTGGGAGGCATGGTCCACATGTCTCGCATGAAGGGGACATGTGTTCACTTCTGGACTGATCACAGAGTGCCAGACTGTCCATATATATATTGGTCATATCCCTGCTGTAGTCCACAGGATTATTTCTGTGCTAGTAGTGGTACTGTACTATGATGCCCTCAGGATGTTAGCCAATAGTGCATGTCTGCAGCAGATGTGACCTCCCACACCCAACATGTCTGTTAAGACACCCCTATGACAGTAGCAACAGTCTACATGTATACCTGCAATACATCCATGACATCCCCTTGCACTAAGGGTTTGGTACTATTTGTGCTGAGGTAGGACTCCACTCCATGTTCTGGACATATGGTAAACATATATGTGTACACATATATCCACATATCTATATAGATATATACATATATACATATCCACATACATATATGGACATATACATATCCACATATATATATATGGAGATATATATATGTACACTCACACACACACACACACACACACACACATATATATATATATATATATATATATATATATATATATATATATATATATATACATATGAACACTCACACATATACACAGCAATGACTCCAACAAGTGGCTAAGCTTCTGATGTCATTCATAGGGGATCCAGTATCTGTCTGCTTGGGATGACATGATAGACAAACCACGATGCTTTGCCAGAGATGGTCTGCACCTGTTGCCCCTGGGATTAAGGTTACTGGCTACAGCTCTTGGTACCCCCATAGTGCCTTATGTAGGCAAAGTTCAAAGGGCAAAACCACCACCTTAACAGATACAAGCATGCAAAACTGACGGTAAGGCTACTTAATACAGATATCTAAACCTAAAAAGGCACTCTCTTGAGGCACACCGACAAATGGGGAACATTAATATCTGTGCAGTAAGTGGGACCTGGTTCAACGCTCCAGAGAGCACACCTGTAATACCAGGCTATGAGGCACACCTCATCACTGAGGGCTTTTAATCCAGAGGAAAGGGGGTAATTGTCCCACTGTACTCATCCCTCATTACATATATCTCATATATATATATACATATACATACACATATATATATATATATATATATATATATATATATATATATATACCTGAATATATTTGTCAATGTATAGATGTGTGTGTGTATATGTGCACCGTTGTAATGTGTACTCCTTCCACATTGTACATTCCCTATGGTAGAATGACATGTCTGCTTGATATGTTACAGATATTGCCCTGACAGTTTACAGCTGAATTGGCTTACTGTTAAAGCTTTTTAGCTGTGTTGTGGAGGGTCCTGGAGTCCTGGTGTCAGGAACTGCATGTGCTGGATATTAGACTGCACAGCACATCTGTTAGGACTGTGGAGGGGGGCAACATAGCAGTAAATACCAGGTATACCTCATTTGTTCCCCACCCCCATTAACAGTGCATATGGTCTGTTATGTTGTAGTGAATGGTTCAGGATGTTGTTTCCATGTGGACATGCTATACACATTTCTATCTTTATATGCATATATATATATATATATATATATATATATATATATATATATATATATATATATATATATGTGTGTGTGTGTGTGTGTGTGTATGTCTACATAATTATATATGTAAACCCTATATATATATATATATATATATATATATATACATATATGAACATATTTATCTATCTATATACAATTGATGTTATATGATTATTTGTGAGTCATACATATATATACATATAGCTGTCTATCTGTTTGCATTTACAGATATATATTTGTCCATATGTCCATGTCTGTTTGGCTCATAATTTTGGCCTGTACCTCATTCTCTTGTCAATTGACATGTATGATGTCAGGATTGAAGTCAGTAACTACTGACAACACCTTTATGTTTCAGACATCATCTCCTTCAAGCTATGTGTTTTAATAGATATAACTGTTTAACTATCAACGTTTTAAGTGTATGAGAACAACAATTGACATATATCCTTATTTGTACCCACATTTTGGCACACTTTGTCCAGAATTCTTGCATTAAGAGATTGTGTGGTATGATATTACTACATTTCCTGTACTGTTGAATGATTGTGCTGGATGATATGTTTGTGATAACATCAGATTTAGGTTTTTGTATTAAGTCTTAGTGGTAAGTCAACAAGTGAAGTGGTAGGAGAAAGCTGGTAAAAAAGCTGGTAAAAAAGTGACGCTCTAATCACTACAACCAGAATATTTTATTAGGTAAGCGCTTTCGGTGGTGAAAATGTCCCACCTTCATCAGACCAAGAACAACCTCAAATAATACACTTATATAGTCATATCAACAAATTGATTGATAATTTAATCACTAAAAACCAATTAATTAATTAATTAATTAATTAATTAATTAATTACCAAAATTTATATATATAAAAATAACCTTACACAATTTAAATACAATGTTAAAAACACCATGTACAATATTATATCTCACTAATATTAATAATGACTTACAAAATATATAATAAATTACATACTAAATGCTGCTAGGAAACTTAGATAGAAACTATAATACTATAATACATGCTAAATAACAATCCCCAAAATGGCACAAGAAAGAAAATATAAAAAAGAAGAAAAAAGAAGAAAGAACTCTATACATACATTATATGTATAACATCAAGCACCTATCTGTTTACATAAATTATGTTTTAAATATGTTTTAATTACGTTAGCTAAAACCAACTGTGCTGCAACACTATTATATAAATATAAAAGTTAAAATTAAAATTGAAACTAAAACTAGTTATGCTAACTTTTTTAAGAAAACTATATATGCTGTATAACCATACTTATAAATGAAATTGTTAGCTTATCTATTCAATGCTTTCATTTTTAAAACACTTTTGATGGAAACATAATCATTTAATCCTGGAAAAATATATGCAGCAGTTCTAATTTGCCAATACAACTCGTTCTGTTCAAGTAGCAGTTGCCAAGGCCCCCCTCTCGGATCTAAAGGGGTCTGATGTAAAACTAAAAATAAAAACTCATGAGTTGGAAATTGGAAAACATGCCTCGCAAGAGCATTATTAACATCCCCTTTGCTGACAGCAAAGCAGTGCTCGTATACTCTCTGTCTCAATTTCTGCTCAGTCTTCCCTATGTAGAATGAGGGACAAAATTGACAACATGCAATGTGCACAACTGCTTTAGACTCACAATTAAAGGAGCCATTAATTCTGTAATTCTTATGATTAATATTGGCAGTAGTGCTCACCTGAATACATTTGCATTGTGTACAATGCCCACATTTACACATACCTAAATATGCCCGTTGGGAATGACCATAACTCCTTTTCTTGTGGTTCTCTAATAAATTTTTGAGGTTCAAACCTCTCCTGAATGTGAAGTGAGGTCTGATACCCAATTTAGTACAAATCGAAGGCTCTTCCAAAATAACCGCCCAATTTTTAATAAAAATCTCCTTGACCCTTATAGTAGTAGAAGAAAAAGTGGACAGGAAACTAAGGTGAAGTGGTTTATCTTCATTGACTATTGTATCATTCTGTAGTATAACCTGGCTAAGGGTAAGGACATTGTCATCTGCCTGAGCCCTACTAGCCAAAATGGGTTTAAAAACACCAGATGATCTCTTATTTTTCACTTCAATCATTATATCAACAAATAATTTATAAGGATACCCCCTGCTCAGGAACATAGATTTTAACTTTTCACATTGCAAATCAAAATCAACATCCTCAGTAACCATCCTTGCAGCCCTTACCATCTGGCCTTTAACAATTGTCTTCTTCTGATGGTAAGGGTGTTCACTAGTGTAAAACAAGAATGCATTAGAGTAGGTTGGTTTCCTGTAAATAGAAGCTTTATGCTGCTTATTGTCCCTATTGTTAGTGAGTTTCACATCTAAATATGTTATACTGTCCACTCCTACTTCGTAAGTAAATTCAAGAAAATCAGTTTTGTTTGTAATATGCTGTATAAACCCTTCGATTAGATTAATATCATGCTGCCATACCAGGCACATGTCGTCCTGGTATCTGGTATACCACAGGACATTTTCTTGGAACTCACTATCAGTGAACAAGTAATTATGTTCCCAATAGGCCATAACACTATTGGTGAAGCTTGCCCCACAGGGTGACCCCATAGCCACCCCCCTGTTCTGTAAGAAAATATCTTTGTCAAACATGATGTAATTATTAGACAGAATTAAATCTAAAAGGGTTTCAATTAAACATATTTTACCATGATCGACTTTCTTGAAAAACATAAATTCCCTAGTCCATTCAATTCCCAATTGATGAGGAATTACCGTATACAAATCTTTAACATCAATAGTCACAAAGATATAATGTGTGTATAGAGTTCTTTCTTCTTTTTTCTTCTTTTTTATATTTTCTTTCTTGTGCCATTTTGGGGATTGTTATTTAGCATGTATTATAGTATTATAATTTCTATCTAAGTTTCCTAGCAGCATTTAGTATGTAATTTATTATTAATATTAGTGAGATATAATATTGTACATGGTGTCATTAACATTGTATTTAAATTGGGTAAGGTTATTTTTATATATATAAATTTTGGTAATTTAATTAATTAATTAATTAAATGGTTTTCAGTGATTAAATTATCAATCAATTTGTTGATATGACTATATAAGTGTATTATTTGAGGTTGTTCTTGGTCTGATGAAGGTGGGACATTTTCACCACTGAAAGCGCTTACCTAATAAAATATTCTGGTTGTAGTGATTAGAGCGTCACTTTTTTACCAGCTTTCTCCTACCACTTCACTTGTTAACTTTGTGTTTTTAGTGGTAAGTCACTTTATCTATGGTTTACAGGGTCCTGGGTTCGAGCCTTACCGAGGCTGTTTATTTTGTTGCTGAGCAGAACATGGGCCGTTGGATACAGAGTGATTAAGGCAATTTAAAGCAGTTGTAAGCGGGTTTGTGTGGCGGTAAGCACTGCTGACTTCCAGTTACAGTGTCTTACACTCAGCTTCTAAATTGCTTAACCTGTGTGGGCAGTGCTTACCCCTGCACAAACAGGCTTGAACCCTCTTAAAACTGGTCAAACGTGCCTTAATCACTCTGTATCCAATGGTCTGTGTTCTGCCCAGCAACAAAATAAACTGCTCCTGCAGGGCTCAAACCAAGGACCCAGCACACGACAGACAAAGCGATTTACCACTGAACCATGCCAGATAAAAATAACTCCACAATGTTTTCAGAAACATATCATCCAGTCCAGTCATGCAACAGTACAGAGAATGTATACCAACATCTAGATGTATGTGTGTGTAAATATATTAATATCTAAACATATACTACATATCTATATATATATATATACATGTATATATATATATATATATATATATATTTCTAAAACTATATACATATATATTAATATATATCAACATATATACATGCAAATGCCAACATCGACACATATATGTGTCTACACCTATATGTCTACATATACACTGCAAGTTGCATATGTGTACACAGATATATATCTATGTAGGTATATATGGATATAGGTATATATATATATGTAAGCGGATATATATATATCTATATAGGTATATATGACCATACATCTGTAGATAGCAATGGCAGAGTAACAAAAACACATATGTCCACATGCACCATTAATGGGGTTGAGAGGCCCCACACACTATATGTCTTGTATGAATAGGCATCCCCTCCACAGCTACACACGTCCACCTTGCAATACACTACCAAGTGTTGCAGATCCCATAACTAGGACCTGACATGACATGGGCACAAGATGTTAACAGTACTACAGACCACCTGTATAATGTCAGGCTGGTATTGGTATCATGCAGTACAGTCTGCCTCCCATAGGAAATGTAAAATGTGGAAGCCATCAACATCCCCAGGATACAGATACACAGACACAGATATGCAGATACATATATATATATATATATATATATATATATATATATATATATATATACATATACACACGCAGATCTATGTACAGTAAGATACATATGTAGAAGGTGCACACAATATAGAACAGCCACTATGCCTACAGTTAACACCGGAACAACTGGACACCGTATGGGCCAGACATACAAATGACAATCGTTGCCTGCAACATATACCCACAGAAAGGTCATAGGGAAAACACCACACACAGGTTTGCAGAAATGGAATACCTTTAATTGTGTACTATTACAGTTCTATATGCCATGTCATATAGCTGTTCAGACACTAACATCCATATAAACATAGTAATGCAACTGTGAAACAGTTATACTAATACAGTAGTCTGGAAAGGTTCACAACTGTTGCTGTCCATGCCAAGCCCTTCAAATTGTACAATAGTGAGGACAGAATGGGTCACAGGATACCAAACAATCAACAGTATGTAATGCAGGTGTATAGTTCAGCAGCCTCTATCTAGACTCTGTACAAAATCACTAGGTGGTAATGATGTCATGTGACCAAATGGGTTGTAACTGGGTTACAAATGGGTTATAACAAGGCATAACTGGCACTATCACATGCACACTGACAAACAGAACAGTCTGTATGGCAGGAGGCAGTAGGCTTGCATTAACCCAATTTATGTAAGTAATGTAAATATAGGTGAAGTATACGGTACTGTACATCCAGATACCTTAAGGCAGCTCACTCCTGATACCCCCACATTTTTAACAGCCTAGGTCATTTATGGTGCCCCCCCGACTCAATAATACAGGGCCATATACCACTGTTACATACACTGGCCTCTGGAGTGCATAAGAGCACACATGTATTGTGCAGGTGACGCCCACACATATATGATCCCAGCCCCACCATATGTGTGGGGGATACAACAGCAGTGGACTAATGGCAGCAATGCCAGTGTGATATACTCACAGCTCACTACAGAACAACCTCTGACAGCAAGTCATATGTGCAAATCTTGGTATGTAGATGGAGGACAGAGGCTGGAACACAGGCACAAATGTGGAAAACTGTTGCCATACACTAAGCAAGTTGCTGGTGTTACAGGATAGTCTGCAACATACCATTAGTCAGAGAACTGAGGTTAGAAACAGAAATGGATGTAGCCATGCACTGATAGCACTCAACACACACACTGCCAGTGAAATATCTGACACGGGTCCTGTGTGGTGGACAGACAACACATGATAAGCACACCTCTGGCCACCAAGAGGATAGGCCCACAGTTGAGAGCTATACAGACAGACTGCATTCCAAGGTAAGGTAGTATGTACACACACACTCTGTAACACCAGTACTATACAAAGCATAGCGCAACTCTACGCACACTCTGTTTGTAGTTCTTGAACCTCCTACAAATATGTAGCTGCCCTGAGTGTGCCAGTTCTCCTGTAAGAGGTATTGATACCTGCTGTCTATAACACTGATGCCCACACACAGGAAGGATGTCCATCACACAGGCAATGTAAAGGGACCATGCCCACATGATGTAGGGGGTAAGCGTAGGTGGTTGCCATGACAGTGGTGATTGGAAGTACTACACATGTATAATCATACACACACACACACACACACACACACACACACACACACACACACACACACACACATATATATATATATATATATATATATATATATATATATATATATATATGGCTATCTGGATAATAATATGTACATGTATTTCCACCATATGTCTTGGCCATGGAGTGTAGCCCTACCCCAGCCTCTATAGTCCCACAGTCATAGTGCAAGGGGATGTCAGGTATGTATAGCAGGTATATTAGTAGACTATTGCTACTTTCATTGGGATTGTCTTCACAGACATGGTGTGTGTTGGAGGTCACATCTGATTATAACATGTGTGCCATTGGCTACTGACAGACATCCTAAGACATCATAGTAAAGTACCGCTGCTAGCACGTAATGTCCCTGTGGACTGCAGCAGAGATATTGGCCAATATATGTGGACATTCTGACACACTTTGTACAGTCCGGAGGTATAAACATAACCCCTTAGTGCTAAACATGTGTACCATGCCTGACAATATGGATGTAGACAACCATGTAGATGGGCATAACACATAACAACTGGAATACATTTGCCACCATCGGTTATGCATTCACACCCCTGTCTGGCCTGACACATAATAACCACTGGTACAGGGGTGCCATGGCCACATACTACACACTAGATATTGACATACATCTGTACAGCATCCCACTGCTCTTTCTGACATACATGACTGTTAAGGGAGACCCAGCAGCAGTACACCTGGCAAGTATCTGCACATGATATCTCACTGGTTAAGTACACTAAGCTGCTAGGCATGTAACAATTCACTGTGCAGGCTACAGGCAGATTAGCTCAACACTGGCCTACATCTCCTATGGGGAATGTACATATACTTGCATATATAGCAGGTTCTACAAGCATGTCACATCACAGGGTAAGATACACCTGTGTGAAAGTGCATAACCACAACCAATGTGAACACAGCCACAGCCACATATGTTAAGCTAGCATAATATTACAGTATATGGACTATCTGTTTGACACTATCCTCATATGTTCCACTCACAGACTGACCCTACATATACTGGGCTGCTACACAGTTTGGTCTGATGGATGTCTGTGGTATGAGACATGTGTGTGTATGGCCCTACAAACATGTATGCCAATACAGTACCATACAGTGGAGCAGCATGTAACATCAGATAGGATGGGACCTAGAACAATGACATCTACCACAGTCTGCACACAAGATAAAGTACATATTAACAATGCACACATTCTCAGCATTCACCATAAGTACACAGACTTCAGTATAGTACAAACATCCACAGAATGTCCAGGTTATGTCATCAAATATAACCCCTACAGTACATAACATGTGTAGCAGTCTGATATCTCACTGGCTTGTTATCAGATATGATGACACTAATTATGGTGTATAGCACATATGCACCACTTCATGCATGACATATTTACACAGGTTGACAGAGTTGTGTATGGAAGCACATACACAGGACCAGTAATGACATGTTACTGTGATAACTTCATACATTTCCTGTCATTACAGAGTTTGTTGCAACATATGTCCTATGAGGGCTAAGAAGCCAGTAACTGTCACGGCTTTCACCATCTACAGACTGCAATCCTCACACTACCTTCTGCAGTCCACAGATAGATGCTCCATTGGTAACACATGAAACCAAAGGCACAACACAATGCCCTGTCTGCAGATAACCCTGCAGATGGGGATTCCTTATAAACATGGAACTGACATGGCAGGTATTGAGATATGTAGGACAGTCATAGCCACACACACACTGTTAAACCAACAGTACTCCAAATGCAGTATAGCAGCACTTACAGTCTGTAGTCAGGTCAGGCACATCCCCCTCCTGTGTGTTGCCCTGTTTCCATAGTGTATGCTGTTAGAGGTAACTCTCCAATCAATCTGAGATGCTGTTTGCCAAACAACAGATTTAGTTCCTGCTTACAGTGAATGAAAAGGGCCAAAACCAATATGATGTTCCTAGATATTGGAGGGTTTCCATGAAATTGGCTATGAGAATGTTACCACAGCTGTTCCATATGCAGTCAGCTAGGGGAGGACTGCAATTTGTGCAGAGGCCATCAGCTGATCATGAGCATCACTTAAAATACACATGCTGCTGCCAAGCAAAGCAGGTGTATGTCTCCACATCCACCAGAGAGGGAGTGGGAGAGGCAGACAGAGGCAAAGACAAGTTAGGGAGTGGTGGGAGAGTAAAACCTAAGCATGTTTGTGTCACACACCTACCAGCACAGGGTATTGATCCCCTGATGACTATGTAGTGCTATCACAGTTCTATGCAGTTATTGGATGTGCCATGTGGGTTACCTGTTGTAGAGCCATCAGAACACATATGTGATGGTGACTGATATCTACAACAGGGATACGGTAGCTATACGGTAGGTGACATACACATGCCTGTTCTCATGAACAGGTACCAGCATCAGCACAGCCACACTCTCACAGGGACACACACACACATTGACATACTTGGCAGAGCCCAGATTACAACTCATCAGTAGTGGGATTGTCACAACACATCACTGTGCAGGTATCACATGCACCACATGGGTCATACGGGTTAGTATGGGAAAAGGGTATGGGGAGGTGTCTGACATCAGACAGCATGCTTCAGTATGCCCATGGGGGTTGTAGGGAGTGTGGATGTGAACATACACACCATACAACACACACACAAACACACAGGGTGCCAGTACTGACATACATGGGTGCATGTCTGCACGGGTGTGTGGTGGTCGACTGTGCCAGATGGATGTACAAGGCTAGATGATGGGTATACCTTGGCATCAGGCCACATGATGATGGTCTGCATTGTGGCTCAGGCTGTAGTGTCTGCATTTGCCCACACAGGTGGGTATTGTATTCCCCATCCAGTCACCTGGGTGACTGTTGTGTGTGGCCAATTCTGTGCATCGCTTGCCATGTATGTGTTCTTTAGTCCATGACATGGACAGTATCTGAAATGTGCACACCTCCCACATGCATGTACAGTGACATGTGGAACTGTATCTGGGGTGTCTGGTCCATGTTGTGAACATAGATTATCATCAGATGTCCAGTCTTGCCCATCTGTGGCAGGAACTGGTAATGGGCTGCAGGTTTACCCTGAACCTAAATTGACAGCATGCTAACAGCATTCCCTGGCATCAGTGGCATCTGTCAATACAGGGCATGTTGTCAGGCATGGTATGTCATTTGTGGGTCACATGTGATGGCACCACAGGTGTTTTAAGTGTCCATTGGGGAACATGGGGAAGGTGCACTGTCTGCATGTACATGCAAATTGGACAGATGGACAGGGTGCCATGCCCTCTGTAGCCCACAGCTATCACCCCATAGTTACTATCAGTGGCCAATATGCAGTGTACTTCCCACATATTGGCTGTTGCCTAGGCATGTGTGTGTGTGTGAGACATGGGTTGAGAGTATGCTCTGGGGTAATACTGGGGTTGCTAACTGTGATTGCCTGGCCTTGATGTCACATGTCTGGTTATGGCTTTGCACCCGAGCCTCTCATCTATTTCACATCTGTTATCCCTGTACTGTGGATATTGTGATATATAGTAAGGCCACCATATAAGAACTATGCAAAACCCCCACCACATTAGCCACAGGTGTCACATACTCACCCCCACCTCCACACAGGATACGTGTTACAAGCACACACACACATATGCCTGTCATGTCTGGGAGTAGATCCCCTACCTAACTAGCTTATTACACTACAGCACTATGCAGTTATAGCATGCGCCATGGAGATTACTGGAGTACTCCTTCCCCAAAGGTGTATATCACATTGGATGACATCAGCAGGATTGTCAAAATAGGACATTCGAATTGTAGTGAGTGTGACTAGCCTAAAATGCATTGCTTCCTACACAGACAGTGACACACACACAAAACATCCACAACCAACATGTGTGGATATATAGCCCCTAACAGAGGTCTATATCACACTAGAGCATGGAGCTGTTATAGGATGCACCATGGGGATTACTAGAGAACTCCTTCCCCAAAGGTGTATTTCACAATGAATGACATCAGCAGGATTGCCAAAGTAGTCCATTTGAAATGTACTGAGTGTGACTAGCCTATAATGCATTGCTCCGTACACAGACATTGACACACACACAAAACATCCTGAACTGCCATGGGTGGGGAGGGAACCATACCAGAATACTACATTACACTACAGTAGTATGCAATTACAGGATGCGCTACAGAGATTACTGGGCTACAACCTTCCCAGAGGTGTATTTCTAGGTGGGTGACATCAGCAGCCTTGCCAAAGTTGAGTATATGAATTGTAAGGAGTGTGAGCACCCTAAAAGCATTGCTCTCTACACAGTCAGACATGCACACACACACACACACACACACACACACACACACAAACACACACACACACACACACACACACATACGCATGACTGCACGCCACACACGCACACACACACACACACACACACACACACACACACACACACACACACACACACACACGCACACACACACAAACAGTTGCTATGTCGGGGGTTAGAAATCCTACCTAACTAATTTATCACACTACAGCAGTACACAGTTATGGGACACGCCACAGAGATTACTGGGCTACAACTCTCCCAAAGGTGTATTTCACATTAGATGACCACAGCAGGCTTGTCATAGTAGGGCTATGGGGAGGGCGGTGTGTGCATGGGCCATAACCCATTCATCTAGGGGTGACACGCCACATGCAGGCACACACAGGGTCATCTGTCACAGGTATGTGTATACAGCTGCTAGATGACTACTTCCTTGTACTGTCATGTTGCACAGCTGGCAAGTGCACCACATAGTCTGTAATGCTGACATATACGGGTGGCTAGTATCTGCAGTGAGTGACATCTGAACCTCATGAGTTTGGGGCCCTTTGGCTGTGTGCTGGGTGGGACAGACCTGGATAGCTTCTTGTCACAGTCACCCTCTTCCACACATCTAAGTACACCTACCTTTGGCTGATTGTAGTGTGTTGTCCTGATATATATATATATATATATATATATATATATATATATATATATATATATATATATGTACAAGGCATGAGTAGTGCATAGTGATGAGTGTCTACATTAACACCTGAAACTGCCAGATATGTCTGGTCCACTGGTGTTTGCAGTCATGGCCTTCATGTGTTTAAGTGTGTGAGCATGCCCAGTATGACCTTTCAGTATGTTGCTGACTGACATTGCCTTCATTTCCCTAAATGTGTGAGCATTCCCAGTATGGCCGTCTGTATTGACTTTGCGGATCGTGTCTAGGTAGTTTGTGCTGCAGTGCTGACCTATGTGTTGTACACTGACAGGTAGCATGCTGTCTCTGCAGGGCATCCATCGAGCATTTGGCTTTGACTGCATAGCAGGGGGGTGGCACACCTGACTGTTTCTACATTTCTACACAGGAGTGGGGAGGGGCACCTGACTTTATAACATTACTATGTAGGATGGGGGGCACACCTGACTATTTCTACATTTCTACACAGAGTTGGGGGGCACACCTGACTGTTATTACATTACTATGTAGGATGTGGGGGACACACGTGAAACTTGTACACATTTGCTATGACTGCGCTGGTATGTCAGGTACTCCATTTCGTTCTGTATTGCAAACTATCATGCTGACTAGAGGAATACCAGGGTACTACAGATCATGGCTTTGGTTGCCCTACATATTATTGTCTGACTTCCTACCCTTCAGAACTAACATCCCACTGCCTGCCCTGCTGTGGTCTGTCTGTGTAGGCCTGGGGGGGAGGTTAACCACAACCATCATTCTGGGGCCAAGGCACAGGCTCTATTTGGGTTTGTCTACACATGTCCTGCTGGCTGAGACTGCTGTTGGGTATGTGAACCATCCTGACTGGCATGTGTGGGTCATATGGACACACATGTCACTCAGCACATTTCCTGCAGTGGGTTTTGTCAACCTGTGTAGTACTTGCTACTGTGGTGACTCCAGTATGTGTTACAGATGTCATGATGCCACTATGGGTGTCTACTGTCTGCTGCCATAACATTCAGCCACCCAATTCCCTTGCATGCTCACATCCATACCATAGCTACAGATAACAACACATTCTACTGCATTTGGCAATTGGTAGGTTGATTGACTTACCTTGAGGGTATGCCAAACTTGCGGATGGTGCTAGAGAGCTACTTATGTTGGATGCACATAGTACACTCCCTCTACATGGCTGAGCACAGGTAGTGTCATATTTGCCATCCTTTTTACTATATGTGTGAGTTAGAGAGAGGTGTCATTCCCTGGGTCCCTACTGTGTCAGTGCATGTGCTATGCGTTGCCTCTTCGCCAAGGCCAGGACATACTGGACACGCCTCCTTCTGCCTACTGGGGCAGGCTCAGGTTGTTCCTCCTCTGGGTCACTCTGTGCCTGTGCAGGCCTTGGCATTGGTGGGGGGGCTGTGTGGCCCTATGCCATGCTGTTCCTGCTGCTGCTGTTTCCACAGGCTCATATTGTGTAGCATAGCAATACCATAAACATTTGGGTACATATAGCTGGTGAATACTGCAAGGCTTCATTGGATGTGTCCAGACACTGGAACTGTGACCTGAGCATCCGGAGCACACACTCTATTATATGTCTGACCTGTGCGTGTGCCTCGTTATGGCTTTGTTGTTCAGGTGTGTGTGCATTTCTGATGGGTGTCATCAGCCATGGCTCCAGTGTGTACCCAGCATCCCCCACTAGGTGACCATAGGGGATGTCCTCATTGGCAAATCTCTGGTACAGCTGAGTCAGATGCCATATGTGGTAATCATCATAACTTACAGGGCAGCCAGCACACATATTCATTATAATGCTCTGGGCATCACAAATGACCTGGAAGTTGATGGAGGGGATGCCCCTGTGGTTGATGTAGGCCCTACCCTGCTCACCAGGTGGTGCTTTGATGCATATGTGCATGCAGTCTATAGCACCTACTACCCCAGGGTATTCTGCTATTTGGTGGAAGAGACGCATATTGCTGGTCAATACCTCATGGGTGTTGAGGAAATATACTTGCTCACTGGCATGTGCTGACATGGCATCCAGGAACTGGTGGAATACTCTGGATGCTGATGCCTGTGAGATCCCTATGATATCTCCAGTTGTGCTTTGAGAGGTACCTGTGGCTGGTATACCTAGGCCTACACATACCTTGGTATCCACTGGGATTGGTTCCCCTTGGTTAGTTTGGTGTGCCAGGTGTGGCCGGCACAGCTCAACAATTTGCTGTAGGAGGTCTCTGTCCACCCTATAGTGCTCTACTATCTCCAGCTCATGTAGCCCTTGGTAGGTTACTCTGGGTTTGTGCACTCTTCTCCGTCTCCTCACTGTGGATTGTTTGGCAGCATTCACATCCTCACCACCCTCAGCCTCTTGCACATGTTGTTCAATGTTGCCTGCTGCAGCCCTTCTCATTTTGTAGGTTTGTTTGTAAAAAGTTCCCCGCTTGTATACATCGGTGGTGTAGAGTGTGGGGAAAAACCAGAGGGGCAGGTGTTTGCTTAGTTTATAGTAGTGTTCTGGGCTGGGCTGGGCTGGTCTGCTGCCTGTGTAATTGGCTGATTCTGATAAATTTCACCTGCCAGCTATGCTAGTTCTCCTTGAATACCTTCCTACTGCTGTTTTCCCTTCCCATTGCCTGCCTGTTTAAGCCCGTGTTTGCGCCACACAAACAGAGTGCTCAAATGTGCGCACTGCTGCTATTTCCTGGTTTAACTTATTTTATTTTTATTTTATTTATTTTACATTTGTAAATGTCTGGTCTGGCTGGATACATGCCCATTTTCAGCAGAGGCCCGAGGAGAAAAGCTCCACTATATACTAGTAAATAACATAAAAAAACAGCACAGTAAGATACAAATTATATGCATCTAGAGAACAATTCCTATGTAGCATAGTAACAGTACAGAAGCACTTTAACAAAATATAAAATAAAGTGAGGATTCTTATTCTCATATTTTATGCAAAAGCAGGAGTAGAAAAATTGAAAGAAAGTGAAAATAGTAAGTCACACAAGAGTTTGTACAATATTTACAGGATTAACAATTATGATAAATATTTTGTGCCAGGGCACAAGTTTTAAGAAATAGATGTGCACAGCAGGGAGCAACATGTAGGTTTAAATAAGAGGAGAGATGACAGGTTGCAGTAGTGTAACAAGTAAAAGAAAAAAAGACGTTATAAGAAAAGTGGTATCCAAGTGGATACTAGGTGAGCTATTACAGAAGAAGGGTAGTACTAGTGATAGAGACGAGTAGAAGAGTAGTGGAGAGAACAGTAAAAAGAGTTGGATGCTGAGGTCAGTCAGGATTAGAGCAAGGGCATAGCCAGTTAGATATGAAATAGTTCCTTAGTTGTTTCTTGAAAAGTTGTGATGAGCCTAAAGTAGTCAGTTCTATAGGAAGTTTATTCCAGTATGAGCCAACAACATTTGTGAACAAGAAGTCACAGATTTATTGTGTGATTTGAGAGTAGCTACTAGTAGTTTGTTAGCTGAGCGAAGGGAAGTAAGATTCCTGTAAGGGGCCACAAGGTTATTAAGTATTGGTGTATTAGTAGGGTAGTGGAGAATTTTATAGGTGATAACTAATTGTTGTAGGAGAATAAGATTTTGAAGTTCAAGCCAGTCAAGCTTTTTGAGATTAACACAGTGATGGGTACGAAATGGGGAACCTGTGGCAAACCTGGCTATGCTATGGTAGGTTGTGGCAAGTTTCTGAAGGTTAGAGTTTGAAAGGTTGATAAAAGATGGAGAGGCATACGATAATATAGAGATGAGATGAGTTTGGGCTAGAGACACCCTGCTGGTTGCTGTTAGAAAGGGCTTAAGTCTATAGAGGGCACCTATCTTTTTATTAACAGCTTTGATGGTTAGGTCAATGTGGCAATCAAAGTTTAGTTGATTATCTATTGTAAAGCCTAGTAGTTTAGTGGAACAATCAGGTGTAATGATTGTGCCATTGTCAGACACAATAGAAAAGGTGAAAGGGGCAGATTTAAGGGTTGGAGAGAAGAGTAATAGTTTGTTTTTTTTGGGATTGAGGAGGAGACAGATATGTTGGAACCATTTTTCTGCTGCCGTAAAGACTTTTTGGGTGGCAGAATGAAGCTCAGCTGGAGATACAGCAGAACAGATGAGAGTTGAATCATCTGCATACTGAATACATGTGGATGTTGGGAGTGAAGTAGACAGGTTATTTATAAATATGGAGAAGAGAAGGGGACCTAAGATGGATCCCTGAGGGACACTGATAGTGACTGGGAGCTGAGAGGATAGATGGCTGGCCCAAAGCACTGCTTGTTTTCGATCTTTCAAATAAGAGTCAAACCAGTGCATTGCCAAAGAGTCGAGTGAGAGAGATTTCAAAGTGTCTAGCAGAAGTTGATGGTTCACCATATCAAAGGCTTTAGAGAGGTCAAGAAATAAAGCAGATTTAATAGGTTGTTATTGCGATTTTTGTTGATAATGTCTGTGAAGGAGAGATGAGCAGTGGAAGTGCTATGGAAAGGTCTAAAACAAGGTTGGGAGTCTGCAAGTAGGCTATTATGTAAAAGATGATGTAATAGTTGTTGATGTACACAGCATTCCATAATTTTAGATAATGGAGATAGTAAGGCTATAGGATGGAAATTAGAAAGTTCATTAGTGTTTCCTCCTTTAGGTAGAGGAATGATATGGGAGACTTTCCAGAGGGAGGGAATAGTAGATTCGGTTATTGTTCTGTTAATTAAGATGGAGACTGGGTATGCTAGTTCTGCTGCTGCTAGCTGCAGATATTCAGCTGGTAGTTGGTCGGCTGAAGGAGTGCATGGTTTAAGGTTTGAGACTAACTTACGTACATAGGTTGTGGAGACTGTACTAAATTTTAGAGTGGGGGTGTTATTTTGAGGAGAGATCTTTTGAAGGGAAGAGGGGAGAACCATGGTCTTTGCTAGAGAGGTGACTGTTTCAGAGAAGAAGTTGTTGAACGTATTGGCTATTTTATTGGGAGGGGTCTGAGCTAAGTTAGCTGGAGTAGGTGATTTGATATTCCCTGGATGGAGCAGTTTATTGATTCCTGACCAGAATCTTTTGGGGTTAAGATTTTGATTTTGTTGATATTGAAGGTAATAATTATTTTTATCAAGATGGGTGAGTTTTTTTGTAGTATTTCTAAGGTGTTTGAAGTTTTGATGGTCAGTTGGGTTTTTAGTAGTTCTCCATTTTGTCCATAGTTTATTCCTTAAAAGCATTTTTGCTGGGTTTCTTTAGAAAGCCAAGGGGCAGCTTTGGATCCTGTTCTAATTAAGCGAGGGGTGGCATGATGGTCAAGAATTTGGAGGAATTTGTTGTTGAAATGGGTAACAGCTTCATCAAGTGGGCGGTGTTTTAGAGCTGACCAGTTACATTCTTTGAGTTCATTAAGGAAAATAGGAAGGTTAAAGTGTTTTTTGTTATGTATTGTACGATAGCTAGCCTGTTTGTGATTGTTATTTTTTTGTTTAGTGATGTGGGTAAGAAGATGGTCGCTGATGTTGTCTGGGAGTATTCCAGTTTTATATACGAGGGGATTATTGTTGACTAATATCCAGTCCAAAATGGCGTGTTTATTGGTAGTTTTGTGAATCCTAGTTGGGGAGTTTATGGTTTGTCGAAAACTAAAGAGGTTGAGGTGATGGGTGGGTTTGGAGGATATGCAAGAGTTCCAATCAATATTAACGTCTCCTAAGATTATGGTTTCCTGAGGAAAGCTACAGGAGAGCCAGCTGAGAATATTTTCAAGTGTATTTAGGTTGTTGCCAGGAGGGATATAGGAACATATTATATATATGGCTTTGCTTTTATTTACTTGGAATTTGCTGCAGAGTATTTCAGCGTTGGCAGGGGAGGGAGGTAGGGAGTCAATTGAGGCCGCCTGCAGTTCAGATTTATAGAGTAAAGCTACTCCCCCACCCTTTTTGTTTAGATGATCCTGCCTTAAAATGCTATATCCAAGGGGAGTAATTTCATTGTCTTTGGTACCTGGTTTAAGCCAGGTTTCAGTAAGACAGAGGATATCAAATGCGTAGAGGTTAATTAAAGCATGGAGTTGTGTGATTTTATTGTTAATGCTACGAATGTTTATGTGTGCTATAGAGAGAGAGTTAGAAGAGATAGGTGAACTCAAATTGTTAGTAGTTTGGTTAGAGAGGGTACGGAGGAGGGAATTATCTGGGCCAGGGTTGGGGTGAATGTCCCCGTGTAGCAGAAAGAGTGTCTGAGGGAGTGGAGATATTTTTGAGTTTTTAGAGGGTATTAGGTAGAACTTTCTAGTTGTGTGATACCTGTTATGGAGTACTCTGTGATAGTGAGGGGGAAGGTAAGGGCAGGATGACAGGAGGTTAATATAGGTTTATTCAGTTTGAGGTAGGACGGAGTTTGTGTGTTTAGATAAATTAGGAGATCTGCTAAGGGTAAGGTACTCATAGGAAGTAAGGGTATAGTATAAAAGAAGGAAGTAAAGGAGTGGCAGTAAGTAAAGTAGTTTAAAAGTCAAGGGCATATTGAGTTTGTTGAGCTTAGCAAGGTTTGAAATTAGTAGTACTAGGATGGTAGGGGATGGGTGTGGCAGTAAGACAGGAGTGGAGAGCTTGTAAGTGTGAATGAGGTAGGAAATGTGATTGGAGGGGAGTAAGCAGGGGGTGTGGTTGAGCAAGGATAAGGCTAAGGCTACTGGGGGTGGGTGGAAATTGGGGGTAGGGTAGGGGAACGGAGTGAGCCCGCAGTGCAAGTGGCTGTTCTCGGTTTTTAGGTTTCGATATTTATAGATTGAGCTTTAGGTATTTGACTACCTGAAGTTTCAATCTTGTGATATAGACCCCAGACATTATGGTATTGATGGGGCTGAAAACTTCTTTTTTCTTCCTGTAAAACCCTGTGCACGGCGCACACATCCACTTACACTTTGTAAAGATTGCTAGGCAGGTTTAGACACACCCACTAGCTTAGCTGTGCTAAGCTAGGAGCAAACCCAAGCCGCAGGGCTCCAATCCACTTACAGTATGCCTGACACACACCTCCATTATGTCACCTACCTCCTAGGCTTGCACCAAGCTATTCCTACTCTTACACTGTTGGGACCTAACTCACATGATGAGGAAAACTGGGATTCACTATCTTTCCCCTCATTTGCATAGGATTGCCTGCTAATGCATAGTTACATGTGTCACACTGAGCCTCCCCCCTTAGCAACCACTACTCACTGGCCAGGTTGTCTTCTGCCTGCCACTGACTTGCATGGCAGAATACTGATTTTAGTTAGAATGCTTATTTTAGTTTTATTTTCTTATTTTCCCCCCGATCCCATTTGTGTGCAGCTGCTCTGTGCTTAAACAGCCGAGATCGGCTAAAAAAAATAAAAAGTTGATTTTTTTTATTTTTTGAATTGTTTGCAATGCCAATGGCCTTATACTTGGCCATTGGCATGCTTCATCAATGATATGCAGCCTTTATTTGGAGCTGTCATAGCTCCGTTTTGGATTTTGCTGAAATGTACTCGGTTACTAACCGAGTACATTTCTACAGATAGCACTAGTCTTGCATGGACTGTTGCAAGCTTCCTGGATTGCAAAATCACCTCATTTGCATGGAGTTCATCTGCAAATGGGGTGATTTGCATACCAGGGCTTAGTCCATGCAAGATTAGTGCAGGAGCACTCGTGCACGCCCCTGCAGGCTGTTTGTGGATCGCACGGCAGACATATTGCCTGCGTGGCCTCCTGCACCAATCTTGCATTCCGTGCAATCTTTTGAGAATCCAGGGGAAAGTTTTGAAACATGAGGACAATAAATCTAGGCTGACTACCCTGCTTAGGCCAGCAGAAGCATATTCATAGTCAAGCAGGAATGGAAATCAAGCCACAAGTGGATAAAAAAAGGCAGCAACTGAATGTGCCAAAAAACAAAATAAAGAATATAAGGTGAAGGACCAGATGAGAAGGCAAGAAGAGTGGAAAATGCATAAATATAGTTGCAAGTGTAGAAAACTTCTGGAAGAACCTTGTGTTGATCAGGAAGGATGCAGGAATGGTTAAGGAGGACAAATTCAAACTAGAAGATAAAAGGTAAATATTGGTGGCCCAAGATAGTGGGCTATGTACACACTGGTTTACAAATTCCATTGAAAATGTGGTAGAAACAGACAAAAGTAGATTTCTTAAAACCGGATTGGAAACAGCCATACACCTCATTGCTGGTTGTGACATAATGCCAGAAGGACTGTATACTGACAGGCATAATAATATGACAAGACTGTTGCACTGAGATTGTGCAAACATTAGGGTCTATATTACAAGATCGAAACATCAGATAGTCGAATACCTAAAGCTCGATCCATAAATAGCAAAAGCTGAAAACCGCGAACAGGCACTTCAGTGAATTTTTCATCAGGAAAAAATTCACTTGACTGTTATGCGGAATTAGCCCTTTTCGTAAATGTAGAGTGATCTCGAAATTGGTATATTTAGTTAGGGGTGGGTGGGGACAAAGCCCCCCAACTTGATTTGGGTTTAAAAGTTTGTTTTTTTTACATGGCCAAGCAAATTATTTTCCTGTGTGGAAGTGGCTGTTCTCGGTTTTTAGGTTTCGATATTTATAGATTGAGCTTTAGGTATTCGACTACCTGAAGTTTCAATCTTGTGATATAGACCCCAGACATTATGGTATTGATGGGGCTGAAAAACACCGGAAACATGAGCCACAAAGCATCACAGAAAATGATGAAGTTTACATCCCATGGGATCACCCATTACCAGCAGTTCAAAAGATAAATGCTAGAAAACCAGATATAGTGATCCATAAAAAGAGGACAAAAATAGCATTGATCATTGAAATCACCACACCCAGTGACTACAGTGTCTTGCATACAAAGAGACACAAAGTCATAAAATATCAGGATATGCAGGCAGAAATGAGAACAATGTGAAAGAAAGATGTCCAGGTAGTTCCAATAGTAGTAGGAGCAAGACTTCTTACAAAAAATAATCTACAATCGTATTTAGATATGTTACCAATACATGTAGCTCCATATGAATTGCAGGAGTCATTACTGGGCACATTACAGGTAGTGCAAAGAGCACTTTTGGCTGACATCAAAGATTGAAACAATACTAATTTCATGAACTTCAGTCATATTTTGACTGAGGAATGGGGTCCGTTCCTGTCATGGTATTAGAAACCCAAAAGCTTTGAGAAATTAAAAAAGGGTGAATGAAGTTTTATTTATCATGGACAGACCATAATTCACTTCTTTTAGTTGGCTTCTTTGTTGGGATTTCTATCATGTATCATCAGTTTTACCCAGGTGCCACAGAGCATTGTTTCAGTTTTTGAAAGTTTTCTTCTGAACTGTTCAATTGAAACCTTGGTGTGTTGGTGTCAAGGTACAAAATAATGCGAAACAGGTAGAATTACAAGAAACCTCCAGGTGCCATTTGCCCTGTTATCTGAATTCCAGTTCAGCATGGCTTGAAGAAATAATTTACACTCTGGTGCTTGTATTCTGCATAATATGTATCTCTCTCATCTTCAGTTGATGGCCCTGTGTTAAGATCTAGTGCAAAACATGTACCTTTCTGAGTAGAAAAAATGAGTGTTCTCCTGACTTAGATATTTCAATGTGAGTTTACTAATTGTTATGAATTACCACACAGCACATTGAAGATGCTAGGAATGTCAGTTCTTTGTCTCATTCAGCAAGAAGGTGTCTGATCCATTCTATGTGTTTCCTCATACATTTCTAATAGTTGAAATATTAATACACATTAAAAAACATTGCCTTATCCAGGCTATGCAGTGAATGTCTTTTCTTACAGCTGTTAGCTGGCCCCTTGTATAAAGTGTTTGGCCTTATTGCTTCTGGAAGCAACCTAGCTCTGACCAATATGGCCATTTCTTGGAAGTAAATCTGTAGCTCGGAGTCACATTTCGTACAATATATGTCAAGCAATTATCATTAATCACTGCATTCTCAATGGTAAGATGTAATATAAATGCATTAACAACAGCTGCCTTCTTTTTATATAACCTTTTCAATATAACAGTCAATAGCCTTTTGCTAGTGTGCATTACTGTTCAGTGTTGCATAGCTTTTATTTTCAGCTGAAGTGTTTTTTTCAAAGAATACTGTCTATTCTTGTGGCCTTTTGAATGAGGATTAATGACTGTACCTGTTTGATATTGCCAGCCCAATTAATTGTGTCATCTGCTTCTCAGCAATAGTGCTCATTAATTAAGGGACTGTCACTGTTAGTTTCCAAAGCCCTTGTTTGCATTCTGACTGTGCTGAGAAGGATGTGGCTTCTATAGTGAGTTAAAAGTTATACCTGACATATCTAGTTACCCATTAGGAATTCAACTACCTTATGATTGCTTCAGATATTCTTTTGTCAGTTGGAGAATTAATGAATTCAACTATTTCATGCAAGAATAATATGCATTAATGTGAATCATTTTTTATAGAAATGTCTTGAAAAAATAATATATTCAAATGTATTGTTGTATAATATAAAATGATGGCATTAATTACAGTCTGGTAAACGTCTACATACATTCTTTTATTAATTGATGTTTGCTAGATTCTCCTTCTAAAAAGTCATTTAATGATGGCTAAGTATCCATCACATTTAGGACAGAGTGTTTCTTTGCACTATAGATGTACCTGTCATCTATACCATTTGATATAACCACTGATCAACACAAAATATCATGTCAATGGAGCAAATATAACAACCTTTAGATTAAATGATCCAACTACTTATATGTCAATCAGATAGTAGTAAGTATCTCTGCATGCTATTCAACCATTTATTCTGGACAAACCAAATGAATGGTAAGAGTTACAAAAAGTATAAAACAACACAGCGGAGGTAAAACTCTTCACAAAGTGCTGAAAATTTTATAAACTAAGCCATGTGTCCTTTGTTAGAAACAAGGTCACAGTTAAAATATAGTAAAATACAACCACACCCATCAAGGAATACAAAAAACAGAGTAGAAAGATGATCAGGATGGATAACTTTCAATGTTGTCCTGAAATAAACCAACAATATAATAAGGATGGCAGAAATAGAAAAAAATCAGTGCAGGACTTTTAATAATGAAATCAGAAGCAAAGTAAAAGGTAAAGACAGGAACAAATAAAACAGAAATACAGACCTGTAAAATATGTGTTTTAATAATACAGTCACAACGTCAAACAGGTACAGTCAATCCTGATTCATACTGTTTGGAGGGTCAAACGGGAAGGGAAGAGAATGGTGCAGTGGTGCAGCAGTAGCATTGTTGCCTCACAGCAAGAGGTTCTCTAGTTCAATTCTCAGCTGGGGTGCCATCTGTGTGGAGTCTGCATGTCCTCCCTGCATTTATGTGAGTGTGCTCCAGTTTCCCCCACGTGTCTGGAGAGTTTCTCCCTGGGCCTTCACTGAAAATTGGATTTGTTTCAAATTGGACTTTCCTGGTAAACAAATGTTAAATAAATAAAAAAAATGCAGAAGGGAAATCATTTTGAGGAAGATTTGATTAAGAGTTTTGCATTATATTTGAGGCAAGTTGTCAGTGGAGGACCTAACCTGTGTAATGTGGACTGTAATGGAAAAGTTAGAAAAATCATCTTGGGAATATACACTTTACATGATGCTGTCATTTTTAAAATACTTATAAGGTGGATCTTTGAATATAAACTTTTTTTAGTTTGACACAGAATTTGGCAAAGGAGGAAATATTTTGAGTTTTACTCATATATGGGAACATAGCTGAAAAACTGTAACCTGTACTGTGAGGTTTGCTTCTAGTGATAAGTAAAGATGGGATGTCTGCTAGTCTGCAGGCAAAAAAGGGACACATTTCTTACTTGGTATGTTTATGGGGAATGGATCTTACAAACAGTGTGTATCTCGAGGTTATTGGTAGCCCATTTACTTTAACTAAAATGGGCTTGTGAAGGTGTCTTTGAGATGGTAGGGTGATGAATCTGTAGATGTTGTTCATGAATTAAAGTGAAGCCTGGCTCTCCTTTGACATGGTTTCTAGAATGGGCAGGACCTATTTGAGTAGAGTGTGTAGAACATTTTTACCTAAGTATTGTCTTTCGCATGGGGAGAGCAACTGGGATATCATTTTCCCACAAAATGGTAGTCTGTTAATTGTTGACCTTGCTAAATTAATATAGTATTGCAAACTGAGGTAGTGATCCAGTCAAAGCCCTGGATATCTGATGTATGAGGTAATCTCAATGGGATTCTGGGGGTTATAGAGTAAGCCTCAATGTTGAGTGTTTTCTTGGTGTTTAGAATAAGTATGATTTTGGGTTGCCATTTTCTTTATTTTTATTTCCTACTGAGACTTATAGTATTTGTGGTGGTGATGGTGTCTGTGAGTGACAGCAACAAATACTTTACTGTAACCATTATTTCTTAGAAAAAAAAGCCACCACTATCTTTACCTGTGGGCAGTGGTAGAAGTACACACTGCCCACAGCTCTGATCCATTCATTACATTTTTTTTTTACTATAACTGTAATGACTGGGTAATAGATAAGCCAATCTCAGTGCATTCCAGCAAGAGCCTCTTCATGGATGGCTTCTTTTTTGCATGTATCTATATTTGCTTTTCTTCATTAAAGTTATGTTTGTAATTGCCAAGAGTTGATCTCTACTGGATTAATAAACACATGTTAATCTGGTTCTATTTGGAAGTCAAAGCTTGGACTGCACTTCTGGGGGAGCTCACAACAGATTAGACAATGGAATATTAGTATATATGTTCAATGTTCAGACTAGGCCATGGACCTCAAACAAGATCGATATTGGCATTTGTAAAGAGAAGTGAAGGCCAATAAACTCTTTTACCATTTCACTTGGCTAATTTATTTTTAAATACTTCAAACATTTCAGCCTGTCTAATGTTCACTGGAAAGGAGTTCCATCTTCTACCATCCAAAGTCTGTAAAAACATATAACCCACTTTTGTTTTATTCACCTTTGACTCAACTAACATCTCACATTTCATGTACAAAATCCATGCTTCAGAAAATTAATTTATAAAGTACATCCCAATGCTTTATTTTTTAAAAACTATTAAATACTCAGATTAAACCTACTCTTATCTGCCTTTTAGTATAATCAGTTAACTAAGTTTCTCAAGTCTCTCTCTTTGCATGTTAAATGTGAGCATCCTCTGATCTTCTTGGTAAATGTCTTTTGGATCCTTCCAAATCTTGAAATATCTGCACTTCAGTATACACAAAATCCTGAACATTATACCATGATCCCCCCAAAACGTGCACGCTGATTGGCCAGCGTGCCCGTTGTAAATCGAGTTATACTAATGGAAAAAGGTCCGGTCGCCCGGACTTTTCCATGATAATCTCTTTCGTTTTTTAAAAAAACTCTCCGGTTTTTTTTAAAATTTTTTTAAA
>NC_056735.1:224094616-224115936 GCF_019279795.1 Protopterus annectens | reverse complement strand
ACTTAGTTAACTGATTATACTAGAAGGCAGATAAGAGTAGGTTTAATCTGAGTATTTAATAGTTTTTAAAAAATAAAGCATTGGGATGTACTTTATAAATTAATTTTCTGAAGCATGGATTTTGTACATGAAATGTGAGATGTTAGTTGAGTCAAAGGTGAATAAAACAAAACTGGATTATATGTTTTTACAGACTTTGGGTGGTAGAAGATGGAACTCCTTTCTAGTGAATATTAGACAGGCTGAAATGTTTCAAGTATTTAAAAATAAATTAGCCAAGTGAAATGGTGAAAGAGTTTATTGGCCTTCACTTCTCTTTACAAACTCCAATATCGATCTTGTTTGAGGTCCATGGCCTAGTCTGAACATTGAACATATATACTAATATTCCATTGTCTAATCTGTTGTGAGCTCCCCCAGAAGTGCAGTCCAAGCTTTGACTTCCAAATAGAACCAGATTAACATGTGTTTATTAATCCAGTAGAGATCAACTCTTGGCAATTACAAACATAACTTTAATGAAGAAAAGCAAATATAGATACCTGCAAAAAAGAAACTATCCATGAAGAGGATCTTGCTGGAATGCACAGAGATTGGCTTATCTATTACCCAGTCATTACAGTTATAGTAAAAAAAAATGTAATGAATGGATTTAGAGCTGTGCGGTAGTGTGGTAATTTCTACCACTGCCCATGGCAGGTAAAGGAAGATAGTGGTGGCTTTTTTTCTAAAGAAAACAATGGTTTCACAGTAGAAGTATTTGGTGCTGTCACTCACAGACACCATCACCACCACAAATACTATAAGTCTCAGTAGGAAATAAAAATAAAGAAAATGGCAACCCAAAATCATACTTATTCTAAACACCAAGAAAACACTCGTTTAGCTCTCAACATTGAGGCTTACGCTATAACCCACAGAATCCCATTGAGATTACCTCATACATCAGATATCCAGGGCTTTGACTGGATCACTACCTCAGTTTGGTAATACTATATTAATTTAGCAAGGTCAACAATTAACAGACTACCATTTTGTGGGAAAATGATATCCCAATTGCTCTCCCCATGCGAAAGACAATACATAGGTAAAAATGTTCTACACACTCTACTCAAATAGGTCCTGCCCATTCTAGAAACCATGTCAAAGGAGAGCTAGGCTTCACTTTTGAATTACTATGAACAACATCTACAGATTCATCACCCCTACCATCTCAAAGATTATTCCTCACAAGCCCATTTTAGTTAAAGTAAATGGGCTACCAATAACCCTCAGATACACACTGTTTGTAAGATCCATTCCCCCATAAAACATACCAAGCAAGTAAGAAATGTGTCCCTTTTTGCCTGCAGACTAGCAGACATCCCATCATTACTTATCACTAGAAGCAAACCTCACAGTACAGGTTACAGTTTTTCAGCTTATGTTCCTATATATGAGTAAAACTCAAAATATTTCCTCCTTGCCAAATTTCTGTGTCAAACTAAAAAAAGTTTATATTCAAAGATCCACCTTATAAGTATTTTAAAAATGACAGCATCATGTAAAGTGTATATTCCCAAGATGATTTTTCTAACTTTTCCATTACAGTCCACATTACACAGGTTAGGTCCTCCACTGACAACTTGCCTCAAATATAATGCCAAAACTCTTAATCAAATCTTCCTCAAAATGATTTCCTCTGCATTTTTTATTTATTTAACATTTGTTTACCAGGAAAGTCCAATTTGAAACAAATCCAATTTCAGTGAAGGTCCGGGAGAAACTCTCCAGACACGTGGGGGAAACTGGAGCACACTCACATAAATGCAGGAGGGACATGCAGACTCCACACAGTGATGGCACCCCAGCTGAGAATTGAACTAGAGAAACTTCTCTTGCTGTGAGGCAACAATGCTACTGCTGCACCACTGCACCATTCTCTTCCCTTCCTGTTTGACCTCCTCCAAACAGTATGAATCAGGATTGACTGTACCTGTTTGACGTTGTAGACTGGGTAATATTAAACACATATTTTACAGGTCTGTATTTCCTGTTTTATTTTGTTCCTGTCTTTTACCTTTACTTCTTGCTTCTGATTTCATTATTAAAAGTCCCTGCACCGATTTTTTTTCTATTTCTGCCATCCTTATTATATTGTTGGTTTATTTCAGGACAATATTGAAAGTTATCCATGCTGACCATCTTTCTACTCTGTTTTTTGTATTCCTTGATGGGTGTGGTTGTATTTTACTATATTTTAACTGTGACCTTTTTTCTAACAAAGGACACATGGCTTAGTTTATAAAATTTTCAGCACTTTGTGAAGAGTTTTAGCTCCACTGTGTTGTTTTATACTTTTTGTAACTCTTACCATTCATTTGGTTTGTCCAGAATAAATGGCTGAATAGCATGCAGAGATACTTACTACTATCTGATTGACATATAAGTAGTTGGATCATTTCATCTAAAGCTTGTTATATTTGCTCCATTGACATGATATTTTGTGTTGATCAGTGGTTATATCAAATGGTATAGATAGCAGGTACATCTATAGTGCAAAGAAACACTATGTCCTAAATGTGATGGATACTTAGCCATCATTAAATGACTTTTTAGAAGGAGAATCTAGCAAACATCAATTAATAAAAGAATGTATGTAGAAGTTTACCAGACTGTAATTAATGCCATCATTTTATATTATACAACAATACATATGAATATATTATTTTTTCAAGACATTTCTATAAAAAATGATTCACATTAATGCATATTATTCTTGCATGAAATAGCTGAATTCATTAATTCTCCAACTGACAAAAGAATATCTGAAGCAATCATAAGGTAGTTGAATTCCTAATGGGTAACTAGATATGTCAGGTATAACTTTTAACTCACTATAGAAGCCACATCCTTCTCAGCACAGTCAGAATGCAAACAAGGGCTTTGGAAACTAACAGTGACAGTTCCTTAATTAATGAGCACTATTGCTGAGAAGCAGATGACACAATTAATTGGGCTGGCAATATCAAACAGGTACAGTCATTAATCCTCATTCAAAAGGCCACAAGAATAGACAGTATTCTTTGAAAAAAACACTTCAGCTGAAAATAAAAGATATGCAACACTGAACAGTAATGCACACTAGCAAAAGGCTATTGACTGTTATATTGAAAAGGTTATATAAAAAGAAGGCAGCTGTTGTTAATGCATTTATATTACATCTTACCATTGAGAATGCAGTGATTAATGATAATTACTTGACATATATTGTACGAAATGTGACTCTGAGCTACAGATTTACTTCCAAGAAATGGCCATATTGGTCAGAGCTAGGTTGCTTCCAGAAGAAATAAGGCCAAACACTTTATACAAGGGGCTAGCTAACAGCTGTAAGAAAAGACATTCACTGCATAGCCTGGATAAGGCAATGTTTTTTAATGTGTATTAATATTTCAACTATTAGAAATGTATGAGGAAACACATAGAATGGATCAGACACCTTCTTGCTGAATGAGACAAAGAACTGACATTCCTAGCATCTTCAATGTGCTGTGTGGTAATTCATAACAATTAGTAAACTCACACTGAAATATCTAAGTCAGGAGAACACTCATTTTTTCTACTCAGAAAGGTACATGTTTTGCACTAGATCTTGACACAGGGCCATCAACTGAAGATGAGAGAGATACATATTATGCAGAATACAAGCACCAGAGTGTACATTATTTCTTCAAGCCATGTTGAACTGGAATTCAGATAACAGGGCAAATGGCACCTGGAGGTTTCTTGTAATTCTACCTGTTTCGCATTATTTTGTACCTTGACACCAACACACCAAGGTTTCAATTGAACAGTTCAGAAAAATACTTTCAAAAACTGAAACAATGCTCTGTGGCACCTGGGAAAAACTGATGATACATGATAGAAATCCCAACAAAGAAGCCAACTAAAAGAAGTGAATTATGGTCTGTCCATGATAAATAAAACTTCATTCACCCTTTTTTAATTTCTCAAAGCTTTTGGGTTTCTAATACCATGTCAGGAACGGACCCCATTCCTCAGTCAAAATATGACTGAAGTTCATGAAATTAGTATTCTTTCAATCTTTGATGTCAGCCAAAAGTGCTCTTTGCACTACATGCAATGTGCCCAGTAATGACTCCTGCAATTCATATGGAGCTACATGTATTGGTAACATATCTAAATACGATTGTAGATTATTTTTTGTAAGAAGTCTTGCTCCTACTACTATTGGAACTACCTGGACATCTTTCTTTCACATTGCTCTCATTTCTGCCTGCATATCCTGATATTTTATGACTTTGTGTTTCTTTGTATGCAAGACACTGTAGTCACTGGGTGTGGTGATTTCAATGATCAATGCTATTTTTGTCCTCTTTATATAGATCACTATATCTGGTTTTCTAGCATTTATCTTTTGAACTGCTGGTAATGGGTGATCCCATGGGATGTAAACTTCATCATTTTCTGTGATGCTTTGTGGCTCATGTTTCCAATGTTTTTCAGCCCCATCAATACCATAATGTCTGGGGTCTATATCACAAGATTGAAACTTCAGGTAGTCGAATACCTAAAGCTCAATCTATAAATATTGAAACCTAAAAACCGAGAACAGCCACTTCCACACAGGAAAATAATTTGCTTGGCCATGTAAAAAAAACAAACTTTTAAACCCAAATCAAGTTGGGGGGCTTTGTCCCCACCCACCCCTAACTAAATATACCAATTTCGAGATCACTCTACATTTGCGAAAAGGGATAATTCCGCATAACAGTCAAGTGAATTTTTTCCTGATGAAAAATTCATTGAAGTGCCTGTTCGCGGTTTTCAGCTTTTGCTATTTATGGATCGAGCTTTAGGTATTCGACTATCTGATGTTTCGATCTTGTAATATAGACCCTAATGTTTGCACAATCTCAGTGCAACAGTCTTGTCACATTATTATGCCTGTCAGTATACAGTCCTTCTGGCATTATTATGTCACAACCAGCAATGAGTTGTATGGCTGTTTCCAATTCGGTTTTAAGAAATCTACTTTTGTCTGTTTCTACCACATTTTCAATGGAATTTGTAAACCAGTATGTACATAGCCCACTATCTTGGGCCACTAATATTTACCTTTTATCTCCTAGTTTGAATTTGCCCTCCTTAACCATTCCTGTATCCTTCCTGATCAACTCAAGGTTCTTCCAGAAGTTTTCTACACTTGCAACGATATTTATGCATTTTCCACTCTTCTTGCCTTCTCATCTGGTCCTTCACCTTATATTCTTTATTTTGTTTTTTGGCACATTCAGTTGCTGCCTTTTTTTAATCCACTTGTGGCTTTATTTCCATTCCTGCTTGACTATGAATATGCTTCTGCTGGCCTAAGCAGGGTAGTCAGCCTAGATTTATTCTCCTCATGTTTCAAAACTTTCCCCCGGATTCTCAAAAGATTGCACGGAGTACAAGATTGGTGCAGGAGGCCACGCAGGCAATATGTCTGCCGTGCGATCCATGAACAGCCTGCAGGGGCATGCATGAGTGCTCCTGCACTAATCTTGCATGGACTAAGCCCTGGTATGCAAATCACCCCATTTGCAGATGAACTCCATGCAAATGAGGTGATCTTGCAATCCAGGAAGCTTGCAACAGTCCATGCAAGACTAGTTATCAGAAATGTACTCGGTTAGTAACCGAGTACATTTCAGCAAAATCCAAAACGGAGCTATGACAGCTCCAAATAAAGGCTGCATATCATTGATGAAGCATGCCAATGGCCAAGTATAAGGCCATTGGCATTGCAAACAATTAAAAAAATAAAAAAAATCAACTTTTTATTTTTTTTTTTTTTTGCCGATCGCGGCTGTTTAAGCACAGGGCAGCTGCACACAAATGGGATCGGGGGGAAAATAAGAAAATAAAACTAAAATAAGCATTCTAACTAAAATCAGTATTCTGCCATGCAAGTCAGTGGCAGGCAGAAGACAACCTGGCCAGTGAGTAGTGGTTGCTAAGGGGGGAGGCTCAGTGTGACACATGTAACTATGCATTAGCAGGCAATCCTATGCAAATGAGGGGAAGGATAGTGAATCCCAGTTTTCCTCATCATGTGAGTTAGGTCCCAACAGTGTAAGAGTAGGAATAGCTTGGTGCAAGCCTAGGAGGTAGGTGACATCATGGAGGTGTGTGTCAGGCATACTGTAAGTGGATTGGAGCCCTGCGGCTTGGGTTTGCTCCTAGCTTAGCACAGCTAAGCTAGTGGGTGTGTCTAAACCTGCCTAGCAATCTTTACAAAGTTTAAGTGGATGTGCATGCCGTGCACCGGGTTTTACAGGAAGAAAAAAGAAGTTTTCAGCCCCATCAATACCATAATGTCTAGGGTCTATATCACAAGATTGAAACTTCAGGTAGTGGAATACCTAAAGCTCAATCTATAAATATCGAAACCTAAAAACCGAGAACAGCCACTTGCCCTGCAGGCTCACTCCGCTCCCCTATCCTACCCCCAATTCCCACACACCCCCAGTAGCCTTAGCCTTATCCTTGCTCAACCACTCCCCTGCTTACTCCCCTCCAATCACATTTCCTACCTCGTTCACACTTACAAGCTCTCCACTCCTGTCTTACTGCCACACCCATCCTCTACCATCCTAGTACTACTAATTTCAAACCTTGCTAAGCTCAACAAACTCAATATGCCCTTGATTTTTAAACTACTTTACTTACTGCCACTCCTTTACTTCCTTCTTTTATACTATACCCTTACTTCCTATGAGTACCTTACCCTTAGCAGATCTCCTAATTTATCTAAACACACAAACTCTGTCCTACCTCAAACTGAACAAACCTATATTAACCTCCTGTCATCCTGCCCTTACCTTCCCCCTCACTATCACAGAGTACTCCATAACAGGTATCACACAACTAGAAAGTTCTACCTACTACCCTCAAAAACCTCAAAAATATCTCCACTCCCTCAGACACTCTTACTGCTACACGAGGACATTCACCCCAACCCTGGCCCAGATAATTCCCAACTCCATACACTCTCTAACCAAACTACTAACAATTTGAGTTCACCTATCTCTTCTAACTCTCTCTCTATAGCACACCTAAACATTCGTAGCATTAACAATAAAATCACACAATTCCATGCTTTAATTGACCTCTACGCATTTGATATCCTCTGTCTTACTGAAACCTGGCTTAAACCAGGTACCAAAGACAATGAAATTACTCCCCTTGGATATAGCATTTTATGGCAGGATCGTCTAAACAAAAAGGGTGGGGGAGTTGCTTTACTCTATAAATCTGAACTGCAGGTGGCCTCAATTGACTCCCTACCTCCCTCCCCTGCCAACGCTGAAATACTCTGCAGCAAATTCCAAGTAAATAAAAGCAAAGCCATATATATAATATGTTCCCATATCCCTCCTGGCAACAACCTAAATACACTTGAAAATATTCTCAGCTGGCTCTCCTGTAGCTTTCCTCAGGAAACCATAATCTTAGGAGACTTTAATATTGATTGGAACTCTTGCATATCCTCCAAACCCACACATCACCTCAACCTCTTTAGTTTTCGACAAACCATAAACTCCCCAACTAGGATTCACAAAACTACCAATAAACAAGCCATTTTGGAGTGGATATTAGTCAACAATTATCCCCTCTTATATAAAACTGGAATACTCCCAGACAACATCAGCGACCATCTTCTTACCTACATCACTAAACAAAAAAATAACAATCACAAACAGGCTAGCAATCGTACTATACATAACAAAAAAAACTTTAACCTTCCTATTTTCCTTAATGAACTCAAAGAATGTAACTGGTCAGCTCTAAAACACCACCCACTTGATGAAACTGTTACCCATTTCAACAACAAATTCCTCCAAATTCTTGACCATCATGCCCCCCCTCGCTTAATTAGAACAGGATCCAAAGCTGCCCCTTGGCTTTCTAAAGAAACCCAGCAAACAATGCTTTTAAGGAATAAACTATGGACAAAATGGAGAACTACTAAAAACCCAACTGACCATTAAAACTTCAAACACCTTAGAAATAATACAAAAAAACTCACCCATCTTAATAAAAAGAATTATTACCTTCAATATCAACAAAATCAAAATCTTAACCCCAAAAGATTCTGGTCAGGAATCAATAAACTGCTCCATCCAGGGAATACCAAAACACCTACTCCAGCTAACTTAGCTCAGACCCCTCCCAATAAAATAGCCAATACGTTCAACAGCTTCTTCTCTGAAACAGTCACCTCTCTAGCAAAGACCATGGTTCTCCCCTCTTCCCTTCAAAAGATCTCTCCTCAAAATAACACCCCCACTCTAAAATTTAGTACAGTCTCCACAACCTATATACGTAAGTTACTCTCAAACCTTAAACCATGCACTCCTTCAGCCGACCAACTACCAGCTGAATATCTGCAGCTAGCAGCAGCAGAACTAGCATACCCAGTCTCCATCTTAATAAACAGAACAATAACCGAATCTACTATTCCCTCCCTCTGGAAAGTCTCCCATATCATTCCTCTACCTAAAGGAGGAAACACTAATGAACTTTCTAATTTCCGTCCTATAGCCTTACTATCACCATTATCTAAAATTATGGAATGCTGTGTACATCAACAACTATTTATTTATTTATTTATTTATTTTATTTATTTTACATTTGTTGACCGGGCTAGTCCAGCTGGATAATTTCCATTTTCAGTGGAGGCCCGGGGAGAAAAGCTCCACGGAATTAAAACAAAGGTTATACAAAATTGAAGATTAACTATGAGTTCTTTTAGCAGATATTAAGTTATCATGGATAGTTATTAGTCTAGATCAAGAAAAATAGAACACATAAATTGCAAGAGACATTGATTATATCTAGAACTACACTCCACACAGATCATTGCATACATATTAGTGTATATACAATAATTAATAATTTTTTTTTTTTTTTTTTTTTTTTTTTGTTAGAAACTGTAAAGTCATTAGTATGTTTGAGAACACAGAGAAGGATTGCAGATGAGAAGTAAGAAAGAATGATAGTAGAAGGTATTAGGTTTCTCAGTCGGGATTGGTACAAGAGCAGAGCCAGAAGTTTTTAAGATGTGCAAGGAGTTGTTTTTTAAAAAGATCAAAGGAGCCTATCGAGGTAATGTGTGATGGGAGGTTATTCCATATTTGTCCTACTGCATTGGGAAAAAGGCAGTTACCTGCAGAATTGGTAATTCGAGTTGTTTTGACTTGAAGCTTCTCAGCCGAACGTAGTTGTTTCAGGTTATTATAAGGGCTCAGAAGATTAGTGAGAGCAGGTGTTTTAGATGGTTGATATAATATGTTATGTGTTATTAGGAGTTATTGATATGTAATCTTGTTGGGAAGTTCCAACCAGTGTAAGTGTTTTAAGTTTAGACAGTGGTGTGTTCTATACTGGGATGCTGTGGCAAAGCGAGCTATATTGTGGTAGGATGTCGTAAGTTTCTTAAGGTTACTTTTTGAGAGGTTAGTGTAAATAGAGGAGGCATACAATAGGGTCGAGATGAGATGTGTTTGTGCTAAGGTGGTCCGTGCTTCAGGTGTTAGGTAGGGTTTGATTCTGTATAGTGAGCCAATTTTTTTATTAACTGCTTTTATGGTGTTGTTGATATGGTAATCATAGCTTAGATTATTATCAATAGTAACACCAAGTAGTTTAGTTGATAAGTCTGGGGAGATGAGGGAGTTATCACCTGCAGTAATAGAGAAGTTAAGTTGTGTAGATTTGTGTGTAGGTGAGAAAAGTAGTAGTTTTGTTTTCTTGGGATTGAGGAGAAGACATCTTTTGAGAACCAGTGTTCACGATAGAAAAGGTAGCTTGTGTGAGTGAGTGGAGTTCAGATTGAGTGGAGGCTGTGCAAATAATTGTGGAATCATCTGCATATTGTATACATGTAGTGTTTGGATAGATGCTTGGAGGTCATTAATAAAGATAGAGAATAGGAGTGGGCCTAGTATGGATCCTTGAGGAACTCCTAAAGAGATAGGTAGTAGTGAAGATAGACAATTTTCCAGAGAACTGCTTGTTGTCGGTTTTCGAGATAAGACGAGAACCAGGTTAAGGAGGAGGTATCCAAAGCAAGGATTTTAATATGTGTAGTAGAAGTGTGTGGTTGACCATGTCGAAGGCTTTTGACAGGTCTAGGAAAAGAGAAGAGGTTAGTTTGTTGTTGTTACGATTACAGTTGATGGTGTTAGAAAAGGAAAGTAGAGCAGTGGTAGTACTATGTGAAGGTCTAAATCCATGTTGAGTATTTGCCAGTAGATTGTGTTGAAGGAGATGGTTAAGTAGTTGTTTGTGTATGCATTTTGCCATGATTTTAGCTAGTGGAGATAGTAGTGCTATAGGACGAAAGTTTGAAAGGTCTGTGGCTTTGCCTCCTTTGTGTAGGGGTATGATATGTGATATTTTCCAGATTGAGGGAAAGGTACTTTTTTATGGATCTGTTTATGAGGATAGAGACAGGGTAGGCAATAGCTTTGGCTGCTATTTGAAGAAATTCAGCTGGAAGGTTATCAGCTGAGGTGTAGTAGATTTAAGTTTTGTAAAAGAGATTGTATGTAGGAGGTAGGTATGGGTTGAAGTTGCAGGGTGGAAGGCAGTTGTCATTGTTATTTAAGAGCAGTTGGGAGGAATCAGGGGTTAAGTGGTTAGCTAGATTTTGTATGGAAGTAGTAAAGAAGGTGTTGAAGTTATTGGCTATTAAAGAGGGGTTGTCAGGATCTAAGTTTTGTGGGTTTGGTGTAACTACTTTGCCTGGGGTAAGAAGATTATTGATAGTGGACCAAAACTTTTTGGGTTCTTTTTTGGTTGATTGTTGTAGTTCAAGGTAATAATTTTTTTTATCTGCAAGTATAGCTTTTTTGGTTTTATTTCTACATCATCTTTTACATAATAGCCTACTTGCAGACTCCCAACCTTGTTTTGGACCTTTCCATAGCACTTCCACTGCTCTTCTCTCCTTCACAGACATTATCAACAAAAATCACAATAACAACCTATTCTCCTCTGCTTTATTTCTTGACCTCTCTAAAGCCTTTGATATGGTGAACCATCAACTTCTACTAGACACTTTGAAATCTCTCTCACTCGACTCTTTGGCATTGCACTGGTTTGACTCTTATTTGAAAGATCGAAAACAAGCAGTGCTTTGGGCCAGCCATCTATCCTCTCAGCTCCCAGTCACTATCAGTGTCCCTCAGGGATCCATCTTAGGTCCCCTTCTCTTCTCCATATTTATAAATAACCTGTCTACTTCACTCCCAACATCCACATGTATTCAGTATGCAGATGATTCAACTCTCATCTGTTCTGCTGTATCTCCAGCTGAACTTCATTCTGCCACCCAAAAAGTCTTTACGGCAGCAGAAAAATGGTTCCAACATATCTGTCTCCTCCTCAATCCCAAAAAAAAAAAAAAAACTATTACTCTTCTCTCCAACCCTTAAATCTGCCCATTTCTCCTTTTCTATTGTGTCTGACAATGGCACAATCATTACACCTGATTGTTTCACTAAACTACTAGGCTTTACAATAGATAATCAACTAAACTTTGATTGCCACATTGACCTAACCATCAAAGCTGTTAATAAAAAGATAGGTGCCCTCTATAGACTTAAGCCCTTTCTAACAGCAACCAGCAGGGTGTCTCTAGCCCAAACTCGTGTCATCTCTACATTATCCTATGCCTCTCCATCTTTTATCAACCTTTCAAACTCTAACCTTCAGAAACTTGCCACAAGCTACCATAGCATAGCCAGGTTTGCCACAGGTTCCCCATTTCGTAGCCATCACTGTGTTAATCTCAAAAAGCTTGACTAGCTTGAACTTCAAAATCTTATTCTCCTACATCAATTAGTTATCACCCATAAAATTCTCCATTACCCTACTTATACACCCATACTTCACAACCTTGTTGCCCCTTACAGGAATCTTACTTTCCTTCGCTCAGCTAACAAACTACTAGTAGCTACTCTCAAATCACACAATAAATCTGGTGACTTCTTGTTCACAAATGTTGTTGGCTCATACTGGAATAAACTTCCTATAGAACTGACTATTTTAGGCTCATCACAACTTTTCAAGAAACAACTAAGGAACTATTTCATATCTAACTGGCTATGCCCTTGCTCTAATCCTGACTGACCTCAGCATCCAACTCTTTTTACTGTTCTCTCCACTACTCTTCTACTCATCTCTATCACTAGTACTACCCTTCCTCTGTAGCTCACCTAGTATCCACTTAGATACTACTTTTCCTATAACGTCTTTTTCTCTTTTACTTGTTACACTACTGCAACCTGTCATCTCTTCTCTTATTTAAACCTACATGTTGTGCCCTGCTGTGCAAATCTATTTCTTAAAACATGTGCCCTGGCACAAAATATTTATCATAATTGTTAATCTTGTAAATATTGTACAAACTCTTGTGTGACTTACTAATTTCACTTTCTTTCAATGTTTCTACTCCTGCTTTTGCATAGAATATGAGAATAGGAATCCTCACTTTATTTTATATTTTGTTAAAGTGCTTCTGTACTGTTACTATGCTACATAGGAATTGTTCTCTAGATGCATATAATTTGTATCTTACTGTGCTTTTTTTTATGTTATTTACTAGCATATAGTGGAGCTTTTCTCCTCGGGCCTCTGCTGAAAATGGACATGTATCCAGCCAGACCAGACATTTACAAATGTAAAATAAATAAAATAAAAATAAAATAAGTTAAACCAGGAAATAGCAGCAGTGTGCACATTTGAGCACTCTGTTTGTGTGGTGCAAACATGGGCTTAAACAGGCAGGCAATGGGAAGGGAAAACAGCAGTAGAAAGGTATTCAAGGAGAACTACCATAGCTGGCAGGTGAAATTTATCAGAATCAGCCAATTACACAGGCAGCAGACCAGCCCAGCCCAGAACACTACTATAAACTAAGCAAACACCTGTCCCTCTGGTTTTTCCCCACACTCTACACCACCGATGTATACAAGCGGGGAACTTTTTACAAACAAACCTACAAAATGAGAAGGGCTGCAGCAGGCAACATAGAACAACATGTGCAAGAGGCTGAGGGTGGTGAGGATGTGAATGCTGCCAAACAATCCACAGTGAGGAGACGGAGAAGAGTGCACAAACCCAGAGTAACCTACCAGGGGCTACATGAGCTGGAGATAGTGGAGCACTATAGGGTGGACAGAGACCTCCTACAGCAAATTGTTGAGCTGTGCCGGCCACACCTGACACACCAAACTGACCAAGGGGAACCAATCCCAGTGGATACCAAGGTATGTGTAGGCCTAGGTATACCAGCCACAGGTACCTCTCAAAGCACAACTGGAGATATCATAGGGATCTCACAGGCATCAGCATCCAGAGTATTCCACCAGTTCCTGGATGCCATGTCAGCACATGCCAGTGAGCAAGTATATTTCCTCAACACCCATGAAGTATTGACCAGCAATATGCGTCTCTTCCACCAAATAGCAGAATACCCAGGGGTAGTGGGTGCTATAGACTGCATACACATATGCATCAAAGCACCACCTGGTGAGCAGGGTAGGGCCTACATCAACCACAGGGGCATCCCCTCCATCAACTTCCAGGTCATTTGTGATGCCCAGGGCATTATAATGAATATGTGTGCTGGCTGCCCTCTAAGTTATGACGATTACCACATATGGCATCTGACTCAGCTGTACCAGAGATTTGCCAATGAGGACATCCCCTATGGTCACCTAGTGAGGGATGCTGGGTACACACTGGTGCCATGGCTGATGACACCCATCAGAAATGCACACACACCTGAACAACAAAGCCATAATGAGGCACACGCACAGCTCAGACATATAATAGAGCGTGTGCTTTGGATGCTCAGGTCACAGTTCCAGTGTCTGGACACATCCAATGAAGCCTTGCAGTATTCACCAGCTATATGTACCCAAATGTTTATGGTATTGCCATGCTACACAATATGAGCCTGTGGAAACAGCTGCAGCAGGAACAGCATGGCGTAGGGCCACACAGCCCCCCCACCAATGCCAAGGCCTGCACAGGCACAGAGTGACCCAGAGGAGGAACAACCTGAGCCTGCCCCAGTAGGCAGAAGGAGGCGTGTCCAGTATGTCCTGGCCTTGGCAAAGAGGCAACGCATAGCACATGCACTGACACAGTAGGGACCCAGGGAATGACACCTCTCTCTAACTCACACACATATAGTAAAAGGGATGGCAAATATGACACTACCTGTGCTCAGCCATGTAGAGGGAGTGTACTATGTGCATCCAACATAAGTAGCTCTCTAGCACCATCCGCAAGTTTGGCATACCCTCAAGGTAAGTCAATCAACCTACCAATTGCCAAATGCAGTAGAATGTGTTGTTATCTGTAGCTATGGTATGGATGTGAGCATGCAAGGGAATTGGGTGGCTGAATGTTATGGCAGCAGACAGTAGACACTCATATTGGCATCATGACATCTGTAACACATACTGGAGCCACCACAGTAGCAAGTACTACACAGGGTGACAAAACCCACTGCAGGAAATTTGCTGAGTGACATGTGTGTCCATATGACCCACACATGCCAGTCAGGATGGTTCACATACCCAACAGCAGTCTCAGCCAGCAGGACATGTGTAGACAAACCCAAACAGAGCCTGTGCCTTGGCCCCAGAATGATGGTTATGGTTAACCTCCCCCCCAGGCCTACACAGACAGACCACAGCAGGGCAGGCAGTGGGATGTTAGTTCTGAAGGGTAGGAAGTCAGACAATAATATGTAGGGCAACCAAAGCCATGATCTGTAGTACCCTGGTATTCCTCTAGTCAGCATGATAGTTTGCAATACAGAATGAAATGGAGTACCTGACATACCAGCACAGTCATAGCAAATGTGTACAAGTTTCACGTGTGCCCCCCACATCCTACATAGTAATGTAATAACAGTCAGGTGTGCCCCCCAACTCTGTGTAGAAATGTAGAAATAGTCAGGTGTGCCCCCCATCCTACATAGTAATGTTATAAAAGTCAGGTGCCCCCCGCACTCCTGTGTAGAAATGTAGAAACAGTCAGGTGTGCCAACCCCCTGCTATGCAGTCAAAGCCAAATGCTCGATGGATGCCCTGCAGAGACAGCATGCTACCTGTCAGTGTACAACACATAGGTCAGCACTGCAGCACAAACTACCTAGACACGATCCACAAAGTCAATACAGACGGCCATACTGGGAATGCTCACACATTTAGAGAAATGAAGGCAATGTTAGTCAGCAACATACTGAAAGGTCATACTGGGCATGCTCACACACTTAAAAACATGAAGGCCATGACTGCAAACACCAGTGGACCAGACATATCTGGCAGTTTCAGGTGTTAGTGTAGACACTCATCACTATGCACTACTCATGCCTTGTACATATATATATATATATATATATATATATATATATATATATATATATATATCAGGACAACACACTATAATCAGCCAAAGGTAGGTGTACTTAGATGTGTGGAAGAGGGTGACTGTGACAAGAAGCTATCCAGGCCTGTCCCACCCAGCACACAGCCAAAGGGCCCCAAACACATGAGGTTCAGATGTCACTCACTGCAGATACTAGCCACCCGTATCTGTCAGCATTACAGACTATGTGGTGCACTTGCCAGCTGTGCAACATGACTGTACAAGGAAGTAGTCATCTAGCAGCTGTATACACATACCTGTGACAGATGACCCTGTGTGTACCGGCATGTGGCGTGTCACCCCTAGATGAATGGGTTATGGCCCATGCACACACGGCCCTCCCCATAGCCCTACTATGACAAGCCTGCTGAGGTCATCTAATGTAAAATACACCTTTGGGAGAGTTGTAGCCCAGTAATCTCTGTGGCGTGTCCCATAACTGTGTACTGCTGTAGTGTGATAAATTAGTTAGGTAGGATTTCTAACCACCGACATAGCAACTGTGTGTGTGTGTGTGTGTGTGTGTGTGTGTGTGTGTGTGTGTGTGTGTGTGTGTGTGTGTGTGTGTGCGTGTCTGACTGGGTAGAGAGCAATGCTTTTAGGGTGCCCACACTCCTTACAATTCATATACTCAACTTTGGCAAGGCTGCTGATGTCACCCACCTCGAAATACACCTCTGGGAAGGTTATAGCCCCGTAATCTCTGTAGTGCACACTGCAACTGCGTACTGCTGTAGTGAGATAAAATAGTCAGATAGGAGTGCTAACCCCAGACTTAGCAACTGTGTGTGAGTCTGTGTGTGTGTGTGTGTGTGTGTGTGTGTGTGTGTGTGTGTGTGTGTGTGTGTGTGTGTGTGTGTGTCTCTGACTTTATAGAGAGCAATGCTTTTTAGGGTACTCACACTCCTTACAATTCATATACTCAACTTTGGCAAGGCTGCTGATGTCACCCACCAAGAAATACACCTCTGGGAAGATTGTAGCCCAGTAATCTCTGTAGCACATTCTGTAATTGCATACTCCTGTAGTGTAATGTAGAATTCTGGTATGGTTCGCTCCCCACCCATGGCAGTTCAGGATGTTTTGTGTGTGTTTCAATGTCTGTGTATGGAGCAATGCATTATAGGCTAGTCACACTCTTTGGCAATCCTGCTGATGTCATTCATTGTGAAATACACCTTTGGGGAAGAAGTTCTCCAGTAATCCTTGTGATGCATCTTATAACAGCTCCATGATGTAGTGTGATATAGACCTCTGTTAGGGGTTCTATACCCACACATGTTGGTCTTGGATGTTTTGTGTGTGTCTCACTGTCTGTGTAGGGAGCAATGCAGTTTAGGCTAGTCACACACAGTACATTTCAAACGGCCTACTTTGGCAATCCTGCTGATGTCATTCATTGTGATATACACCTTTGGGGAAGGAGTTCTCTAGTAATCCCCATGGTGCATCCTATAACAGCTCCATGCGCTAGTGTGATATAGACCTCTGTTAGAGGCTATATATCCACACATGTTGGTTGTGGATGTTTTGTGTGTGTGTCACTGTCTGTGTAGGAAGCAATGCATTTTAGGCTAGTCACACTCACTACAATTCGAATGTCCTATTTTGACAATCCTGCTGATGTCATCCAATGTGAAATACATCTTTTGGGAAGGAGTACTCCAGTAATCTTCATGGCGCATGCTATAACTGCATAGTGCTGTAGAGTAATAAACTAGTTAGGTAGGGGTTCAACTCCCAGACATGACAGGCATATGTGTGTGTGTGCTTGTAACATCGTAGCCTGTGTGGAGGTGGGGTGAGTATGTGACACCTGTGGCTAATGTGGTGGGGGTTTTGCATAGTTCTTATATGGTGGCCTTACTATATATCACAATATCCACAGTACAGGGATAACAGATGTGAAATAGATGAGAGGCTGGGGTGCAAAGCCATAACCAGACATGTGACATCAAGGCCAGGCAATCACAGTTAGCAACCCCAGTATTACCCCAGAGCATACCAACCCATGTCTCACACACACATACTAGGCAACAGCCAATATGTGGGAAGTACACTGCATATTGGCCATTGATAGTAACTATGGGGTGATAGCTGTGGGCTACAGAGGGCATGGCACCCTGTCCATCTGTCCAATTTGCATGTACATGCAGACAGTGCACCTTCCCCATGTTCCCCAGTGGACACTTAAAACACCTGTGGTGCCATGACATGTGACCCACAAATGACATACCATGCCTGACAACATGCCCTGTATTGACAGATGCCACTGATGCCAGGGAATTCTGTTAGCATGCTGTCAATTTAGGTTCAGGGTAAACCTGCAGCCCATTACCAGTTCCTGCCACAGATGGGCAAGACTGGACATCTGATGATAATCTATGTTCACAACATGGACCAGACACCCCAGATACAGTTCCACATGTCACTGTACATGCATGTGGGAGGTGTGCACATCCCAGATACCGTCCATGTCATGGACTAAAGAACACATACATGGCAAGTGATGCACAGCATTGGCCACACACAACAGTCACCCAGGTGACTGGATGGGGGATACAATACCCACCTGTGTGGGCAAATGCAGACACTACAGCCTGAGCCACAATGCAGACCATCATCATGTGGCCTGATTCCAAGGTATACCCATCACCTAGCCTTATACATCCATCTGGCACAGTCGACCACCACACACCAGTGCAGACATGCACCCATGTATGTCAGTACTGGCACCCTGTGTGTTTGTGTGTGTGTTGTATGGTGTGTATGTTCACATCCACACTCCCTACAACCCCCATGGGCATACTGAAGCATGCAGTCTGATGTCAGACACCTCCCCATACCCTTTGCTCATACTATGACCCATGTGGTGCATGTGATACCTGCACAGTGATGTGTTGTGACAATCCCACTACTTATGAGTTGTAATCTGGGCCCTGCCAAGTATGTCAATGTGTGTATGTCCCTGTGAAAGTGTGGCTGTGCTGATGCTGGTACCTGTTCATGAGGACAGGCATGTGTATGTCACCTACCGTATAGCTACCGTATCCCTGTTGTAGATATCAGTCACCATCACATATGTGTTCTGAGGGCTCTACAACAGGTAACCCACATGGCACATCCAATAACTGCATAGAACTGTGATAGCACTACATAGTCATCAGGGGGTCAATACCCTATGCTGGTAGGTGTGTGACACAAACATGCTTAGGTTTTACTCTCCCACCACTCCCTAACTTGTCTTTGCCTCTGTCTGCCTCTCCCACTCCCTCTCTGGTGGATGTGGAGACCTACACCTGCTTTGCTTGGCAGCAGCATGTGTATTTTAAGTGATGCTCATGATCAGCTGATGTCCTCTGCACAAATTGCAGCCCTCCCCTAGCTGACTGCATATGGAACAGCTGTGGTAACATTCTCATAGCCAATTTCATGGAAACCCTCCAATATCTAGGAACATCATATTGGTTTTGGCCCTTTTCATTCATCACTTCCTGTGAGCAGGGAACTAAATCTGTTGTTTGGCAAACAGCATCTCAGATTGATTGAGAGTTACCTCTAACAGCATACACTATGGAAACAGGGCAACGGCTTACACAGGAGGGATGTGCCTGACCTGACTACAGACTGTAAGTGCTGCTATACTGCATTTGGAGTACTGTTGGTTTAACAGTGTGTGTGTGGCTATGACTGTCCCACATATCTCAATACCTGCCATGTCAGTTCCATGTTTATAAGGAATCCCCATCTGCAGGGTTATCTGCAGACAGGGCATTGTGTTGTGCCTTGGTTTCATGTGTGTTACCAATGGAGCATCTATCTGTGGACTGCAGAAGGTAGTATGAGGATTGCAGTCTGTAGATGGTGAAAAGCTGCGTGGACAGTTACTGGCTTCTTAGCCCTCATAGGACATATGTTGCAACAACAAACTCTGTAATGACAGGAAATGTATGAAGTTATCACAGTAACATGTCATTACTGGTCCTGTGTATGTGCTTCCAGACACAACTCTGTCAACCTGTGTAAATATGTCATGCATGAAGTGGTGCATATGTGCTATACACCATAATTAGTGTCATCATATCTGATAACAAGCCAGTGAGATATCAGACTGCTACACATGTTATGTACAGTAGGGGTTATATTTGATGACATAACCTGGACTTCCTGTGGATGTTTGTACTATACTGAGGTCTCTGTACTTATGGTGAATGTTGACAGTGTGTGCATTGTTAATATGTACTTTATCTTGTGTGCAGACTGTGGTAGATGTCATTGTTCTAGGTCCCATCCTATCTGATGTTACATGCTGCTCCACTGTATGGTACTGTATAGTATGCATGTTTGTAGTAGGGCTACACACACATGTCTCATAACACAGACATTCATCAGACCAAACTGTGTAGCAAGCTCCGTATATGTAGGGTCGTGCCTGTGAGTGGAAATATATGAGGATAGTGTCAAACAGATAGTCCATATACTGTAATATTATGCTAGCTAACATATGCCGGTTGTGTTCTCACATTGGTTGTGGTTATGCACTTTCACACAGGTGTATCTTACCCTGATGTGACATTAGAACCTGCTATATATGCAAGTATATGTACATTCCCCATAGAGTAGGCCAGTGTTGAGCTAATCTGCCTGTAGCCTGCACAGTGCATTGTTACATGCCTAGCAGCTTAGGGTGTACTTTAACCAGGAGATGTCATGTGCAGATACTGCTATGGTGGGTGTGTACTGCTGCTGTCCCTTAACAGTCATGTATGTCATATGGATGCTGTACAGGATGTATGTCAATATTCAGTGTGTAGTATGTGGCCATGGCACCCCTGTACCAGTGGTTATTATGTGTCAGGCGACAGGGTGTGAATGCATAACCGATGGTGGCAATGTATTCCAGTTGTTATGTGTTATGCCCATCTACATGCGACAGTTTACATCCATATTGTCAGGCATGGTACACATGTTTAGCACTAAGGGGTTATGTGTATACCTCTGGACTGTACAAAGTGTGTCAGAATGTCCACATATATTGGCCAATATCTCTGCTGCAGTCCACAGGGACATTACGCGGCTAGCAGCTGCATTATGATGTTCCAGGATGTCTGTCAGTAGCCAATGGCACACATGTTATAATCAGATGTGACCTCCAACACACACCATGTCTGTAAAGACAATCCCAATGAAAGTAGCAATATTCTACTAATATACCTGCTATACATACCTGACATCCCCTTGCACTATGACTGTGGGACTATAGAGGTTGTGTAGGGCTACACTCATGGCCAAGACATATGGTGGAAATAGCGTACATATTATTATCCAGATAGTTATATATATATATATATATATATATATATATATATATATATATATATGTGTGTGTGTGTGTGTGTGTGTGTGTGTGTATGATTATACATGTGTAGTACTTCCAATCACCACTGTCATGGCAACCACCTACGCTACTCCCTACATCAAGTGTGGGCATGGTCCCTTTTACATTGCTCAGTATGATATCCTTCCTGTGTGTGGGCATCAGTGTTATAGACAGCAGATAGCAATACCTCTTACAGGAAAACTGGCACACCAGGGCAGCTACATATTTGTAAGAGGTTCAAGAATTACAAACAGAGGTGCGTAGAGTTGGGCGCTTATGCTTTGTATAGTACTGTGTTACAGAGTGTGTGTACATACTACCTACCTTTGAATGCAGTCTGTCTGCATAGCTCTCAACTGTGGGCCTATCCTCTTAGGGAGGGTTGGGTTTTATGCTTTTTGTATAGTACTGGTTTTTTTTCTAATCAGAAAGGTTTTTGGTT
>NC_056735.1:224033616-224094116 GCF_019279795.1 Protopterus annectens | reverse complement strand
CTAATTCCTTCTCTCCTGTACTTGTGATACGCACTGGTCCAGCTGGGCCCCCCTGCCTCTGCATTCAACATGCTTGTACAAACATGGCTACCCAAAGGGGGATCCCTGTTAGGGATAACAAGTGCTCCCCAAATCCTGCCACTTATCTACCTTTTTTCCAGTCAGAGCCAGCCACAGCCTGTTTTGCCTTCTGCAGGTATGACTCCTGCAGCAGCTTTGGGTATTCCCATGGTCTTTTACAGATGCCATATTATTAATTGACAGTAAAACAGTGAAGGATGTAAGTGCAGCACAGGGAGTAAAAGGATGGGACATCAGCATGCCCAACCCATGCAGTCATTTAGGGGTGTTTTCTGGAACTGAGAACATTGTAAAGGTTGCGTTACTAAGTGGACTTGAAACAGTCACATGGACTTTCACAGTTTTTTTGTTAGTGCTATTGCTTATTTTGTTATGTGAAAGGAAAAGTTTCAGCAGAAAGTAATATCTGCATGTTCTGGAGTGACTGTGTACATGAATCAACTGCAAAGGCTCTCAAAATTTCTTTTCTGGGGGTAATCTAAGCAGTTATGATAGCATAGCCATAAGCTTTGTAATGTAGCCTGTGTTTTTTATGATGCAGTCATTGCTAATGATGTTGAAATGGTTCTTTAAAAAATGTTTACAATTTTCTTGGGGGGGGTCTACTTTCAGATAAGTCATTGATAGTCCTTTGTAAGGTGTTGTGTAGATCTTAGGGCGAACGTAGCAGTACATTAGAGTAAAATGCTACTAACTATTAATATACCTCATATATATCCCAAAGGTATAGCATAGTTTGCTGTGCTTGAAAACTGCTATAAGGTGACTCTCATTCCAGTGCTCAGCACCTTTCAGCAGAACTCACCCATGAGAAGCAGAAATCATTTTATGACAATTGAAATAGATACTTGTGCAGTGGTATGATTCATAGATCTCAGCTCAGCTGAGCTTCTTCTGCATAGGAGCTTTGTAAATCAACCCCAGTTTATGACAATAGGTTTAGTTTCACCATATTTAACTATGCTAAGCAATATTTGTCAGTAACAGCCTGAGAAAACTGCAAAGAATTAAAAAGGAATTGATAACACAGTTAATACTTGGAAATTATTAGAAAATTACCACAACTGGTACAATTCATTAAGGTCAGTTTACCATAAGTACAGTGGATATAATAAGTTTACACAGCCCTGTAAAAATGCTGGGTTTTTGTGATATAAAAATGAGACCACAATAAATCATTTAAAAACTTTTCCCACCTTTAATGTGACCTATAGCCTGTAGAATTCAATTGAAAAACAAACTAATCTGTTAGGGGAAAAATATATAAAAAAAAAAGTACAATACGCTGGTTGCATAAGTGTGCACACCCTTCAAATAATACTTTGTTGTGTGCACACACCCTTAAACTAATACTTTGTTAAAGCACATTTTGATTTAATTACATCATTCAGTCTTCTTGGGTACACACCTGCCATCAAGTAAAGATACTCTGATTAACCCCAAATAAAGTTCAGCTGTCCTAGTAGGATTTTACTGACATTTACTCAGTTGCCTGCTACAGCAAAAGCCATGGTTACCAGAGAGCTTACAAAGCATCAAAGGGATCTCTTTGTTGAAAGGTATCAGTCAGGAGAAAGGTACAAAAAATTTCCACAGCATTGGATGTACCATGGAACACAGTGAAGACAGTCATCAAAAAGTGAAGAAAATATGGGACAACAGTGACGTTGCAAAGAACTGAACATCCCTCCAAAACTGATGAAAAGCCAAGATGAAAACTGGTCAGGGAGGCTGCCAAGAGACCTACAGCAACACTGAGACACAAGAACTTCTGGCAAGTACTGGTTGTGTACTACATGTGACAACAATCTCACGTATTCTCCTTATGTCTGGACTATGGGGTAGGGTTGCAAGACAAAAGCTTTTTCTTCCACAGAAAAACATCCAGGCCTGGCTAAAATTTGCAAAACAATACATCAAGTCTCCCACAAAATGTGGGAAGATGTGTTATGGTCTGATGAGACCAAGGCTGAACTTTTTGGCCACAATTCCAAAAGGTACGTTTGGCGCAAAAACAACACTTTGCATCCCCAAAAGTACACCATCCCCATGGTGAAGCATGGTGGTGGTAGTATCATGCTTTGAGATTACTTTTCTTCAGCTGGAGCTGGGGCTTTAGTGAAGGTGGAGGGAACTATGAACAGTTCCAAATACCAGTCACTTTTGGCCTAAAACCTTCAGGCGTCTGCTAGAAAGCTGAAGATGAAGAGGAATTTCATCTTTTAAAAGGACAATGACCCCAAGCATGCATCCAAATCAACAAAAGAATGGCTTCATCAGAAGAAAATTAAAGTTTTGGAATGGCCCAGCCAGAGCCCAGATGTAAATCCAATAGAAAATCTGTGGGGTGACCTGAAGAGGGCTGTGCACAAGAGATGCCCTCACAATCTGACAAATTTGGAGCACTTATGTGAGGAAGAGCGGGCAAATATTGCTATGTCAAGATGAGCCATGCTGATAAACTCCTACCCAAGAAGACTGAGTGCTGTAATTAAATCAAAAGGTGTTTCAACAAAGTATTAGTATAAGGGTGCGCACACACAACAATGTATTAATTTAAGGGTGTGCACACTTATGTAACCAGCGTATTGTTTATTTTTTATTTTTTATATTTTTCCCCTAACAGATTTGGTTGTTTTTCAATTGAATTGTACAGGTTATAGGTCACATTAAAGGTGGGAAAAGTTTTGAAATGCTTTATTTTGGTCTCATTTTTTTATATCACAAAAACCTGGCATTTTAACAGGGGTGTGTAAACATTTTATATCCACTGTATATATTTACAAGTAAGGTATGGCATATATGACTTTTTTACAATGTTAAGAATCACAGGAGTGGAAAAGCGCAATATGTCATTTCTGACAGCTATGTACATGCATTATGGTATTTCCTGGCCTTATTGATAAGGGTTACAGAGATGAAGAGCATCAGCATAAAATGAATCGGCGTGGTTATGGCAACACTACATATATAATTACTTCTTGTAAAGAGTAACTGAGGCCAATTAAAATAACATGCAATACACTTTTGCAATATCTGCTATTAAAATGTTGAAATGTTGGTGTTGTGGGTGAGTCTGCTTTAATTGTGACCTTCACTTAATGCGTAGAGATTACATGCTGTAACAGCAAGTTTCAAGACATCAGACAGACAATTTCACTTTTGAATAAAACCACATTGTAATGGATGCTTTCAGGACATATGGAATGTGTCTGTTTGGGAAAGGGGGTAGCAAAGCAGGCAGAGAGAGCAAAGTCATGGAATCAAGTAGTGTTAGACAATATTTTTGGGGAAAGGAACTGCACATTGGCACAGTGTAGGAAAATAGTAAATGACCTAGTGGGAAGGTGCAAGGAGCAAAGTTAGACAGGATGGCATTGCCCACAGCAGCATTGCTAGGTGCCCTTACACAATCGAGCCTTTAAGACCTGATGAGGAGTACCTACTCTCCATAAGGGGCTATGATTATAATGCAAATCATAATGCCACAGGAATCATCAGAGAGGTATGGACAGCAGTACTTCCAGACCGCTGCTGCAGCAGCCACGGTGTGGCAGTCAATAAGGTTAGTGTATAAATAATGACAATACTTCATGGTGCCATATACTGCCCAGGATAGTTGTGTGTGTGTGTGTGTGTGTGTGTGTGTGTGTGTGTGTGTGTGTGTGTGTGTGTGTGTATATATATATATATATATATATATATATATATGTGTGTGTATATATATATATATATATATATATATATATATATATATATATATATATATATATATATATATATATATATATATATATATAAAACTCAGTATATTTCCCATCACTAAGTGTCTCATCTACATCAGGCATGCAAGAAGGTTCACACTGTTTGCATGGTAAGTGTTTGCATCATTTTTTTATCAATGAATAATTTTGGCTGTCAGAGGTTTCAACATATCATCACTTATGCCTTCAAACCCTTGGCACCAGAACCAAATACATCAACTTTGCCAGTAAAACAGACAAAATCGAGAGCACAATGACTGTTGACAATGATGTAATAACTCTCATATTCATGGCACAGCCTGAGAACAGTGGCACACACTCACAAAGTGTACTGGCAGGACTCTCCACCCCACCACACAGCAGATACATAACTCCACAGGCAATGACACAAGCTCACACAATTAATAGAATGAAGATATAATATTGCAACTCAAAGAAGGGGGACACCACATAGCTCAACACCAGTCTCTTGTGAACAACAAGAACACGTTCAGGAAGATGTCACCTTTTCAGAATTAGCAGTATGCACTGTAATGTCTGTGCAAAGGAGTGCCAGATGAAGGAATATATCACAACTAGCTCTGGAGACAGCTAAGGCCTTGTCTGTTCAGTAGCAGATATGCTGTGACACTGTTCTGGCACAAGCCACTGTCACAGAGAATCAAATAGAAATGGCTAGAGTACGCAGGGTATACATGAAGAATTTCATCAGTACATGGGAATTGTGAAGGTCAGGGACAATGCCACAATGATACAGTAATGTGGCAAACACAGCATACATGCCTGCTTTGATCTGCATATTTGCAAAAACTTACCAGACTCACATAGGAAGCACAGCTGGACCCAGATGGGGGAATGTAGTCTGCACCTCACATGATTCTCAAGGTAGTACTACAACAAATCCAGGTGACCAAAAAAACAAATAACACACTGCTGGAATTCTTGGTGTATTTTTTATTTATGCTTAGAGGTGAGATAACATAAAAGAAGGCAGGCAGGACTTGACAGCCTTTCTCAACATGTGGTAGAACCTGATATTCAAGATCTTGGTTCCATAACACTGTCTGATCAGTGTTTAGAGGTTCCCCTGCATCCAACAGTTCATGGCATTGCAGTAAATTTGTATCAAGACTACAAGGATAAAACTCAGGCATGGATATAAATACACAATTGCTTGCAGCAAGTATAAATATACGATGATGCTATACCTCATTCACTCCAGTGGAGCTCAGGAAGTTTGCACTGTAACTTCTAATGGGCGGAGTTATGTCCTCTCATTTCAAACAAATGTTCATATCTCTGGAACCATAAGGATTATTAAAGAAGTATAAATGGCAAACTCATCAGTACAAACTATTTTATAGTGGTAGTATTCTTTAGGTTCTATGTCTTAAGTTACAGTAAACACAGTGGGCCGCATTCACGAAGGCTTGCACGGAGTCTTAGAGTAGAGTAAGACTCCATGCAGCCAACATGTCTGTCGAGTGATCCAGGAACAGCCGGTAGGGGCGTGCAACTGAGCTCTCCAAACTAGTCCTACATGGACAGGGCTGGGATATGCAAATTACTTAGATTGCAGGCGAAAGCCATGCAAATGAGGTAAGTTTGTTATCCAGGAAACCCGAACTAATAGAAGTGAAAACTGAAAAGGCTTCACTGAGACAAAAAATGTTAGGGGCTGCCATTGCTGTTATAAGGCGACATATGCAAAATGCTGAGGGTGGTGATAATGCAAATGCTGCTGGACAACCCACAGTGAGGAGACGGAGAAGAGTGTACAGGCCCAGGGTTACCTACCAGGGGCTACATAAGCTGGAGATAGTGGAGCGCTATAGAGTGTACAGAGACCACTTGCAGCAAATTGTTGAGCTGTGCAGGCCATGCCTCACACAGAACCAACAGAGGGGAACTCATCCTAGTGGAAACTAAGGTATGTGTTGGCCTAAGAATATTAGCAACAGGTACCTTCCAGAGTCCAACTGGTGATATGATGGGGATATCACAGGCATCAGCATCCAGGGTATTGCACCAGTTCCTGGATGCCATCTCAGCACATGTCAGTGATCATGTATATTTCCCCAATTCCCCTGAGGTATTGGCCAGCAATATGCGTCTCTTCCAGCAAATAGCGGAATACCCTGAGGTAGTGGGTGCAATAGACTGCACGCACATACGCATCAAAGCACCAGCCATGAGCGTGGTAGGGACTACTTCAACCGCAAGGGCTTCCCCTCCATCAACTGCCAGGTCATGTGTGATGCCCAGGGCATAATACTGAATGTGTGTGCTGGCTGCCCTGGAAGCTACCATGATTCCCATATCTGGCATCTGACGCAGCTGTACCAGACATTTGCCAATGGGGACATCCCACATGGTCACCTAGTGGGGGATGCTGGCTATGCACTGGAGCCGTGGCTGATGACACCCATCAGAAACGCACACACACCTGAACAGGAAAGCCATAATGAGGCACATGCACAAACACGAAATGTAATCGAGCGTGTCTTTGGGCTGCTCAAGTCATGGTTCCGGTGACTGGACACATCTGGTGGAGCCTTGCAGTACTCACCAACTACATGTACCCAAATTGTCATGGTATGTGCTATGCTACATGATATGATCCTGCAAAAACAGCTGCAGCAGGACCAGCATAGGCCTGGGCCAAAGAGCCCCCCACCACTGCCAAGGCCATCACAGGCAGAGCGTGACTCGGAGGAAAATCCTGAGCCTGCCCCAGTAGGCAGAAAGAGGTGTGTCCAGTATGCTTTGGCCTTGGCAAAGAGGCAACGCATAGCACATACACTGGCTCAGTAGGAACTCTGGAAATGATACCTCTCTCTGACCCGCACATATAGTAAAAGGGATGCCTACATTGACACTACCCGCTTTCAAACATGTATAAGGAGTGTAGTATGTGCATCCAACATAGGCAGCCCTGCATCAACACCTGAGGCATGATTGCCATGTGTTAAGCAATATAAAGCAGTGCTAAACAGCATTTATCATCATGAAGTCAATGTAAACAAAATCGCACACACCAACTACTACAAATGTGGTCAATGTAGAGTAATATCGGCCAATGTCCAGCAATGATGGTTAATATTGAGCAATGCTGGAAAGCTGGGTCTAGGTAGGGCATAGCTGAACAAAAGCCAGCATGCTCAGATTTGCTCTACTAGGGTTGGGAGGGTGGCCTAATGGTTAAGGTGTTTGCTTTACAAACACAAGGTGCAGGGTTTGAATCTCACAAGGGATAATTGGCTAGGCTTAAAATGGCTCGTAAGAGCAGTTAGCTTAGTACTAACCTATGAACCATTCCCTATGAACCTATGAACCATTCTACTGGCCCCTAAGCTGTCTGGTCTGCTCAGTATGAAAATATAAGTGGCAATGGGCCTTGAACCCAGGATACTGTGCACTATAGTCATAGTACTGAACCACTAAACCATGACAGTAGTGCAGTGGTAAGCCTGTATGAAGAAATTTTGATAAGTCTATGCAAAGTATTTCACGGAAACCCTGCAGGCACAGCATAATCCCTGTCGAGTTATGACAGAAAGGTGAGTCCTGCAGTAAGAATAGAACCTGACTTTCAACACACACAGTGCAAATGTTAATAATGGACATGTAGTCATACATCAACAAATGTAGTGGACCTCAGACAGCAACATACTGAAAGGACACACTGGGCATGCTCACACACTTGAATACATGAGACAAATGTCAGGAAACAGAACACTGACAGTCTGAACTGGGCATGCTCACACACTTAGGCCATGTTGGAGTACAGCATTGGGCCACACATAGCAGGCAGTTGCATGTGTTAACCCAGGAACCTCTCACTACACAGCAATCTGCCCTGTGCACACACTTATATGACAAAAGACACGTATATAATATAGTGGAACCTTGCCATAAGCAAATATGTTCTTTAGATACCTAAGTGGTTCATATAAAGTGTGAAAGCAAAGATGATAAAAACCTGCAAACAGTATCAGCAATAAACATTGTGCATCATGAAAATTATCATAGGTTCAGAGGTTGATACTAGGCTATCTGCCCTAGGGCATGTACAAGCATAGCCAGAGTGTGTTTAGCTACTGCAACCCAGTCAAATCAGAGCACTGTGCCTGTGAATAGTAGGTCACACAAGATAGCCCATTTACATTCAGTGTATTGTGCCTCTGTCTAGCAGGGACCCAGAAGATATCCCATGGGTAAACATGCGATCACCCATCCACTTGTCAAGATGTCACCTGTAGGTGGTCAGTGGCTGGCTCTGCCTATGCAAAACTGGGACTACACTCCGGAGTGAGTGGAGGCTTTCTGATATCTGTCCCCATCAGCATGTCCTTTTAACATCAGTGCTGAGGTATATGTCCCTGGATGTGTAGCACCAAGGGAGTCGGATATCCTGAGGTGGAGCATGTCCAGTAAGTCTGGGTCAGATATTGCCTTCAACTACAGGCACACAACACATCCGTGTAGGTGGTTAAGTGACTGAGTAGAGCTGGAGTTACTGTATCGGAACTGTGCAGGGCATCTGTGCGAGTCCCTACACCTGCTCAAAGAGTAACATTTGTGGCCATTACAGTTGCTGCAGGTGTCAGGTAAGGTACATCCCAAAGGTGGCATAGTAACCAAGCATGGTCGTGAAGAGTATAGGGGCACAATGACCACACATGATCAACATGTGAAACCATGTGGGATATGGTGGGCTATGTAGACGTACTGTCTGACCACTATGGCAATTGGATTGTCAAAGGTGAGAGTACGAACAGGTTGTGTCCCCAAACCCGTAACAACTACTACTTTATGTAATGGATTACAACCTATGTGGTAATGTGTGGGCATCTTGTCATCCTCAAAGGGGATGACTATGCAACTAATGGCATGTAGCCATGGGCCATGGCTCAGGCACCAGTCAACCTATCTCTGTGAGACCCTGTATGAGTATGCATGTGCCAGCAGGAGATCTGATTATGGCACCCAGTTTGCAGTCATCTGCGAACATGGGCAGCCATATCCCTCCTGTGATAGCCTGTACATCACACAAATATATACTGAACAAAAGAGGTCCCAGGACTGAGCCTTGTGGGATGCCATGTGTAACTGGTGTATAGTCAGACATGGCACCTGCAAGACTGAGCATGTGGGTGCTATCCCTGCTCCAGGTAGCAATCCATCATGTCGGATATGTGTCGATATTAATGCTGGTGAGCCTATGCATAATGGCCGAGTGGGGTATTGTGTTGAAGGGTTGTGCAAGGTCCAGGCAGGCTGTGTGGACAACCGTCCCAACATTGATGGACCTGGTAACTGTTGAAAGAATATGAACAGGTCCAACAGGCAAGATCTGCCCACAACAATGCTGTAATGTGTAGGACCCAGTGTCTGTAGGTTTCCCATGTCTATGTGCATGAGTCCCATTACAATACACTCCATAGCTTTGCAGAACAGGCTAGTTAGCCTTTTAGGCCGATATTGTCTGTGGTCTGTTGTGGCAGTATTCAGTGGAGCGGGACCACTATCGCTGTACACCATTCCATGGGTACATATCCTGCAGTAACTCTTATATCGAACAGTGACGTAATGTGAGTGTTACGTCTGTCATGAAGGCTGTGTACGACACAGGCTGGGACACCATCTGGTCCCATTGATGCTGTGTTGTCCGCTGTGGGGAGGGAAACACTCACCTGTTTACTCGTGATGTCTGGGAGGTTACACTCTGTTGGTATGGACAGTACCACCTTAGGGGGGATGGGGGGACACATCTGCACTGAACCTGTTTGCCAGGATGATGGCAATGTCAGTGGGTTCATGGTATGTTTAGTCAGTATGCAGTAACACACAACATATCAATGAATGTCCAGCCAGGTACCTGAATCAACTGAAGAAGGCCTTGTGAGTGTCCAACGTGTCTGGTGCAATTGTCCGTTAGAAGCGTGCCTGACATAAATACCCGAGTGATTGTAGCAGTCTGCTAGTACAGATCACAGATGCCTTCCCTGTCTGGGATTGTGCTCTATCATGTACTAGCTTCCTCCATTTGTTGTAAAGCTTATTAATGGCTGGGGTCTACCAGACAGGTCCACTGCCATTGGAGGAGTGAGTCCAGTTGTTATTTTGGATGTAACGATCCATGCAATCCATGCGATCCACTAGGTGCCCATAGAATGTGTATGTAAAGGATTCAGCAGTCTGAGCCATACTTACCACTGACCCAGGGTCTCTGAAGGATACCACCGTGATTTGGAGGAGTGTGACATTTGCTTTTGGGAAGTTCACCAAGATTACCCAGGATGGGTGTGGGGGCAGGATGTGGATGTCCAGTGAGATAAAGTATGTTCTGCCCTTACCAATGAGGGGTATATTGCAGGTGTGGAACATAGAGTCCCCATGTTGGTGATGATCATGTCCAATATGTTGTCCCCTTTTGTGGGTGTGGTGACCAGTTGTGCCATAGCATATGAGTTTAGAAATAGTAGCAACTGCTGGGCAAAGGTGTTGGGGCCCGAGTACTATCCACAGTCAATGTGTGGGTATTTGACGTCACCCAATATAATGGTGTTTGGGGAGACCTTCATATTGTCCAATGTTCCCAGGAAAGCTGAGTGAGGCTGCAGAGTTGGGGAGTGTGGTCTGTAGCAGGCAACAAACCAAAAGGCAGATTTGCACAATGTTAGGTGCATATGTATGGTCCGTGATGCATTGTGCAGTGCTACCAACCCGGAGGTATGTGTACAAGTGATGTATATGGATACTCCCCCTATTTGTGTTGGCCATTCCGAGTTATGTGGTCAGAAACCATGGTACGGAATACAACCTGGTAGTGCTGGTGTGCATGTGGGAGCCTGAACCATGTGTCTGTTAGTGCACAGATATTGCTATCCTCCATACTGAGGATATTCCTGAGTGGGTGCAATTTGAGGGTAATACATCTGGTGTTGAGCAGCATTACCCTCAGTGTCATGTACTCTGTAATGTCTATGGAGGTGGTTCTGTCCTTTGAGCCCTGCTTAAATAGGGCAGTATGGTGGCAGCAAGTGACCTAGCCAGTATTCAAAAGTCCAAGGGTGACCGGTGCAAGCTGTCCATAGGGAAGTGACGTGGCATTTCGAGCATGTCACCCCAGGGTGACAGACACTGTATCCCCTTTGAATAACACCAATATGTTAGCCAACTGTTAAACGTGATCAGTGTGTTGGTATACTGTGACATCATACTTGGTGAGTGTAAGATGCTAGACAAGGTCAGGGTAATACTGGGCTGGGCTACATGATCACAGAGTTCCTCTATGTTTCATGTCATGTGGTCCAGGGAGGAACATCTGAGGTTGTACGCACCAGCATGGACAATGATGGAACCAGTCCTGGACTTACTTTGGAGTGACCTGAGTGCATGTGTTATGTGGTGGATCCTGGCACCTGAAAGACAGCTCAAAGTGACTATTCCCTTATTTGGCCTGGTGAGTGGGACGATAGTGTGCTTGACATTAAGTGTCACCTATAACAAGTTTATCAGGTATGTTGTTTAGCCCAAAGGGCAGTGACTGTGTGGCACACTGACATTGTGAACTGTGTGACATGTGGGCATTGTAATGGGGTAGCAGTTGTATGTGTGTCTGCTTTGGAGGTCTCTGCTGCTTAGGCAGAGTGTATATAGAGCCTCTGAATATGTGTATGTGTGAAAATGTGGTTTGTTTGCTGTCACTATCGGTGTATTTGAGACTGATATGTGGTGTGTGTGGTCACCCTCACCACCTGATAGACTATTACAGTCATGGGTCAAGAGAGCTCAGTGTCCTGTATGTCAATATTGTTACATCTCCCACATATATGTGAGTGTGATGTGAGGAGGAGAGGATTGTCTGTGTACATGAGGCAGATGTGACATTGTGTCATAACCACAGTATTCACTAGCTGGACTGGAGAGTACACATGAAACTGACCCCTGGACATGCCAGTGTATTATGATGACATACTCTGTAGCCTGATCACAAAGGATCAGTAGGGTGTTAAGTGTATAAAAGAGTATAACCGGGATTAGTGCTCAGGTTTGTCGGTGTTTTGTAAAGACTAGCTGAGAAGGAGTCCAGACTGAGAATCATGACATGTCCTTCAGCTATGTAATATATAGTAATGTACATGCATATATGTGCTGAGTCAGGGACAACTGTACCTTACTGACATTGCCGACATCCTGTCAGACAGGCCCATGTATACATACCCACCCCCCACTGACGATAGTGCCTGACATCATACCAGGAGTTATCACGTGTAGAATTGCTGAACAGCTCCCACCAAAGCCAAAAGCATGGCAGCAATTAGATTTCATTGTTTCCCAATATATGTCATGTATGCACTACAGAACAAACAGACCCTGCACCTGAACAGTCTGTTGAGCCTCACCTACTCCACAGGACCTGGAACTGTCGAATGTGTTACAGAAACATATGGCACTCCCCACATGTGTGGGTGCACAACACACCATGGGAAATATAGTCCAGTAAGCCTACAAAGTCTGATCTGCAAGACCATGGAGTGTATCATGGCAGAAGTCATAAACAGAGCTACTGGAAACCGACAAACACACAACCCTAACAACTGTGGTATGTTCATGTGCAGATCATGGTTCCCAAGCATGCTACACCGTCTGCAAGGCAGCCACCCAGGACATACATCATGGAACAGAGCTACACATGTCCCACATAGATTTTGAACAGCTCTTCATCAACATCACAGACACATGTCGCAGCCACAAAACCAACCATCTGTGCATAGATATGTGCTGACATATGAAGGGATGTCAATGTGTCCACAGATAGATCACACAAGGTGAGACTCACGGGGTCCTGTGCAAGCTGTTGATACCTGCCGACCTACATGGATCATTCCTGAGATTGCATAAAAATGTGTACACACATTACCATGTCCAGTCTGATGATGTCATCATCCTACAAATATACCAGGAGAACAGAAACCACCCAGTAAAGCATATAGCGCACCGTGTTAATGCGTATCTATCAAGTATCATAACATAGTTATTTAGGGGTTTGAGTCTTGCAAACACCAAGTAAGTGTGTGTGTGTGTGTGATTTCCTTTGAGAGGAGTAGCCTTTTTGGAGACTGGGAAAACACATTAAGAGAGGTACGTCCCTCTTTGGAAAGTTCGATAATGTCAGCATCCTACAAATGTTCAAGGAGAACAGAAACCACCCAGTATTGCATATAACACACCATGTTAATGCATATTTCTCTGGTATCATAAAATAGTTAGGTAGGGGTTTGAGTCCTGCAAATGCTGAATGTGTGTGTGCCACAGGTGGTCAATGCAGTGTGGGTTTTGCTTTTACTACGGTATGACATATGTTTCAAACAGTATGTGCATTGCACACATCGGGTATCTGTGTGTCAAATAAATTTGTGTACATGTGACCTCAATCAGTACATAGGTGTGAAGCCTGCATACTACATGAATACATTTGTAACCTTCGACAGATTGTGCCGCTGCTTCTCAGATCATAGGTCACATATGTATGTATGCGTCAAGCCCGGCCAATGTAGTGATTCATGGCCAAGGACATCTCTACACACACACCCATGACACGTACTATAGAGTACTGTGAGTGAGGGTAATAGCCGGGGTATATGCCAGACATGTTCATACTCAACAACGACTGGCAATAATGGACAGTCATTATAGGTGTACACCAACCCTGTGGATATGCATGCAGGCCCCTAATGTGTTATGTGAAACACTGAGGGACCCCACAATACCTATCAATATGTGGATACCAAGGGACAGATGACATAACATGTGTCTGTCTGTACACATTGGTACCTGACATACATGTTCAGGGCTACCACCTATGTAGTACTGTTGGGATAGTATGTATAGTAAATGTGGATGATTATGCTATAGACAGCTTACTGCCATGCAGCATGTATTGGACAACAGGTACCTGTCTGTATGATACCCTTGTGTAGGATATGCGTCCCATCCAGGGAATGCAGTGTAGGCCAATGCATGCATTTCCAGATGTGGATGGACATATCCCTAGTGTGTTTGCATGTACCTAGGAGGGCTTTATGCCACACAGGTGTGGTCCCAGGAACGTGTGGCGGTCAATACCACTGGTTACTGTTATAGTATAGTACTGGAAGGATCCAACTGTTACTGAGTTCCCTACAACTGTCAGTCATTTGTCAGAACATCATCTAATGATTGGTTATAGTCATGCTGTTGAGGTGGTGTATACTACCAGACTGCAGATCATTGACAGATATCAACAGTATCATGCACAGCATAGTGCCAACCCATGTCATACACACATGTGTACCCATGTTAGTACATATCTGTAGTAGAATGCATACTGGCCATCGAAAGATACCATGAGATGTTAACAATGTGTAGAACAGGGTATGTTGCACATCCCATGTGTCCACTATGCACGTACATGCAGACACCATGTTCACAGATGTACACCCACTAATTTGTAATGCACACATCACACATGTACTGTCCACTCACTAACACATGCTGGCAACACTGTACACTTCAGCCAAGTGGCACATGGGTGGACAGTACATACTCAGACCTAACACTGGTGTAAACAATGCTACAATGACTATCACAGCTGTGATGCATAATGCCTGCTCAGATATACCTACAAGGATATCATTACACTTTCCTGTTGGCAACTTGCTACTATTGCTACACTGCTATAATGTCACCCTGTGCATCAGAACCATGTTAGCCTGTTCCTGCATCAATGTTACAGATGACAGGAGGTGGCACAGGTGTCATCATATGCACAGGGTGTGTTGTAGGTTTGCCAGAGCCCGACATTGACCCATCCAGTCGGCATGTCTGTGTGTGTGTGTGTGTGTGTGTGTGTGTGTGTGTGTGTGTGTGTGTGTGTGTGTGTGTGTGTGTGTGTGTGTGTGTGTGAGGGACAACAGTACTGCATGGGCTAATGTTGATGTAATGTGTGTGTGTATGTGTGAGCCCTCGTTGTATGGTAAATGTGTGTGTGTGTCTGCATGCACACAACTCCACAATGTGGCTGCCATATACGGGTGGTTGTGGGACAGCCACAGACTGTACCTGCTAGGCCGTACAGATCACTGTCTCTGGCCATGGACACAGTACCTGTGCCTAGCAGGGGTGCTACGGGCAGTATCGGGTACCAAGCCTGACTGGGTGCTATCATCAGAGGCAGAGGTATGATGACTGGACCCATGTCCCTGCTGGGACTGGCCAGTGCCACGTGCACATGGTCTAGTAGGACGGTCAATGGACAGGCCAGCCCCAGCATTGCTGGGGCTGGTACTGCCACTACGGGAGCGGCTATGATCCATGGTCCGTCCATGATGACTGCCAGTTGATGCTGTTGCTGGCATACGTCCGCGTTGGCTTCTCATCCATCCCGCATGGTCCTGGCTCATTGCCAACACATTGTGGAAGACATCTAATGTCTCCCTCCAACAGCTATCAGTGACCCCGGTGTAATTCTGGAAAGCACCGGCAAGGTCACAGATGCTGTCATTAATAGCAGTGTAATGGGCCCTCTGCGCCCTTAGTCCCTGTTGGGTGTACCGTTCCATACATGCCTGAATTACAGCCCGGAACATACTGGAGGTTGTAATACCTCCGGGGGCACATCTGCCAGGGGCAATACGACCAGTGGTGTTCCCCCGAGAACCCCTGGACATCCACCTATGTGGTACCGTTCCAGCGATCTGGCTATGGCTGCTGTGAGGGGATGCACATGCCATAGGTAGCACACTCTCCTGGTCAATGCTAACTGTATGCTGTCCCTCAGCTAAGGTCATTTGTGATGAGGGATGTATTGACAGTATGAGTGTGCACATAGATGGGGTTGACCGCTGTGCACTGTTGATTGGTGGACCAACGACAGACCCTGTCAGACTTTCCTGTGCCACAATACATGTCTCATCATCCCAATATTAGTGGCGGTGACATCAGGTTCCCTGCTGCATTCAGCCACCCCTAACTCAGCACCTGTGGAAGGAAGACAGGAAACACACTTTACAATCTGTACATGATGTTAGCAGATATGCACACATGAACACATGCACCCATGCACATATGCACAGATGAACAAATGCACACATGCACACATGTACACATGCACCCATGCACATATGCACAGATGAACAAATGCACACATGCACACATGTACACATGTACACATGCACACATGCACACATGTACACATGCACACATGCACACATACACACATGCACAGAAATACACTGCTCACCACAGCACATACACATACATGAACCAGCAATCCAGCACATACACAATAGTGGGTGATGGTGGGTGACAGTATCACAAGGCAAACAGTCACCACACACGTGTCAGCATGCAGACCATGTGTTGCTCATCACCATGCAGTGCAAGTGTACACAGCCCTATCTAATGACATTATACATGGCTTTAATGCATGTGTGTAGCTGTTCTGTGATTGGCTACACCCTGGAACACAATGTGTACATGGACACAGCATTGCTGTGCAAGTATTATCTGCTCTGCAATGTCATGTGCACCATCACTCAATAGTATACATACCATGGCTGCATGTGTTATCTGTGTGACACATAGATTGCCATGTCTGATGACAGTGTCTGTGTCCATAGCACATAATAGTCAGCACAGGTGTAGCAAATGCATGCAATGTGCAGAAATGGGATGAGGGGTGCATGTAGATGTGAAGGAATCCCAATGCTTGAAAGGACATTGTACAGCGGTTATGGTGAGTGTGGGATATATTGCAGATATGTCGGTGCCAGCCATGACATGGCATGCTACATGACTGCAACATTAAACACCACACATACCCAATGTGTGTCACGTGACCTATACACCCAATAGCATTCCAGGACATATATGTGACTCTTTGTACAGATGGCGACTGCAGTGCAAAATGTGTATACTAGCATATGTATGCACACACACAACATGCTATGCATAGTGTGTATAGGTGCATATGTTTGCACACACAGAACAATGAGGTGCACAGCAAAGACTGCTATGTGTAGTACTGTGGTCACTGTAACCGGATGGGGTGCAATAACATGTGCCATCATCATCATGCATCTTGTGGTTGCTCACGGCTACTACTGTGTGACAGACCACTGCCTAGCATGCTGTACCTGAACTGCAGTGCCGTGGCTATGTTCACTACTACACAGCCACTTTGTACATGGGTGTATGAGGTGCCCAATAGGGAGCATTGCCTAACATGACTGTGTTATGGGTTGAAGAGTGTTGCACAGCCCCATGATAGGCCTCTACCCCTGAGGTACATCATGTGCGTGTGGATGACATGTGGGATACTGAAATGTGACCTTACAGTGGGTGTGTGGTTATGCCATATGTAGCATGACTTTGTGTACTGCATGTGATAAATGTGTTATGTTGTGTACAGGTGTTGCAACTATGCCTATCCAATGTGCAGTACGGGGTTGCCACAAATGTGTGTCATGCTCTGTGTATTGCATGTCATTGACGCAGCTACTGAGATTACTGAGCTGTGCAACGTCTCACAGAAAACATGCATGGCATGCATTATGTGTAGGTGTGTTACGTGTACATGGCCTACACCTCACCTATGACATGCATATTTTATTACCAACATTGCAGGTATAACACACTCACCAGCATGGATCGGCTGCCCTGCCTTCACACCAGAGGGACCTACGAGAATATGAGAGAGTTCATCAGTGGCCATAACTGTGGCATTGCTACACTGGGTATGCTAAACTGCAGTACAACAACAGTCAACAGTCACAGGTATAGAGATATTATTCAAACTATCTGTATTGCACAACACTAGGCAGCGGAACTGCTAAACACAGTACACATCTCACATAGACATAATCTAACAATACAGTTAGCTGTAGTCTACAGATAGGGCATGTTACCTGCTTGCTCCAGGTGGATGTGCTGGGTGGCTCCAGCCTCCATTACAACACATGTCAGAGGTTGATGTAGCTGTTGTCCAGGAGCCACCATGCTTAGGAGCAGCTCCTCTACTTTGGTGAGGGGGAGATGAATGGCCACCCCACCACCTGTGGCAAGCTGCTGTCTTTGGATATCAGACACATGCCGCCGGACTTGTCTAATTAAATCACTGCAATGATGGCATACCTGTTCATATGTCCAGTTATGTATGCCTATGTCATTTACCCAACGAACAAGTTCCTGCCACAGTGCAGTCTGCTCCTGCTGGCTGCTTCTGGAGAACAGCATTGTGTACCGCTGCAATAGGCTTTGCAGTATCACCTCTTCCAAATCCGCTGTGTACGCTGGGTTGCATTGGTGGGCCATCTGGCTGAAAAAGATATGAACAATATGTGTGAGAGTGTCCTGTGGCACACTTTACACCTTTACCCACAGATATCACTTTACTGACATATATACCATCCTATTGTCTGTCAGAGGTTACACACATTTAATACCACTTATTGGTTCTCAGGCCACAACTAACTAACACTGCCTGGCACACTCTATATATCACACCACTATACAACAGTACCCGACACACTGTTTGTGACACATTGCACAACCTCAAGACAGGGGTGTATATCACACCAATGCACGAACAGAGATGTCATCCATTGCAATGGATGTAAAGTACAGGTACAGTAGTATCAATCAACCACCCTAGTCATTGATGCCATAGCCCTGCCTAACAGATGTGTACAGTTGTTACTATAGGTGGCATACTGCTGTAACAGACTATATATGTTGCTGGATACACACGTTTACCCTGTAATACACATATGATTGCAGCCATTGTACAGGCATAATCACACACACACATCAGGCAGACATACAACGCACCACTGTATGCCAACACAGATGAGCATTACCTGTGTACCATACAGTACTGTGTGCCACTACTTACACACCCTTATGCCTGCATTCTGTCTTCTGTGCAGACTACAGGAAACACACTTGACAGTGTTTCCAAGCAATATGAACACACAACATACTGTGCTGTTTAGGCCTACAGCTTCAGGTAGTACTACAGTTCATATTGGTGATGGATTCACCAGCAGTACCACTCACTAAGCATACATGTATTGCTTTAGCCTACAATGAGACACCACATTCGTCAACGGAGAACTATGTCACATCATATCCCATACTACTATGTCTGCCTAACAGCACATTACACATCAGTTGCTGTCCTCACAGCTAGAATAGGCACTACCATGTCAGATACAATGTCACACTAAGCTGTCACACCTTTACCGACCTTGCACACATTCAGTGTTACACTTATTCAACCTCACATAGCAGCTACTGCATTAAGTGCATGTGTGAGTGCATAGTGTCATAGGTAGGTAATATGCTCTTGACCTTAGGGCCTATGGCAGTCTAGCCATATGCTACCCTGGCCTTTGACACACATGTACTTTGATTTCACTTGCCCCTGCCAACCTGAACCACAGAGGTGTTTCCTGCGGTGTATTACCAATCTCCCACACAATCATCAGGGGTATTTATAACAACTGCTAAGGAGGAGCTTTGTTTGCTGGTCTATTCCAATGTATGGCATATCTCTGAGATGGGAACCTATCCCTCCAGCATGTGTTGTTTAGTGAGCTGACAAGGTTTAGGGCCCTAGTGCGTGTATCCCGGAGGGATTGTGATATGTTGCCATGGTGGTTGTCACCCAGCTATGGGTGTGACATACCTCTGTATGTCCGGCACAGATCACCTCTGTGTGGCCAGTATGCAATACAGTGTAGTTGTGGTTTTGTGAGTCAGTCTGCATAGGGCATCTGTTTGTGGCCAGTATTACCCATTGGGGAGGTCTGTCTGTGGCCTGTTCACCTGGTGTAGTTGTCATGTGAAGTACGTACTACACAGGGCATTGTGATGAGTAGAGGGGAACTCTACCCTATACTTCCTTAGATGACACACCTGTTGTCATGACACATACCACACAAACAGATTACAGGTGTAGTGTGGCACTGTCTTCATCAAAGTGGAGGCTACTGTCCACCTATGACACATGTTCCCTTATCACATCTTCACTGTTAGGTAGATCTCTACCTATGTGGTAGTTAATGGGTACACTGTTTTGGGAAGGTGGACTGGCACTGCAGTATCAACACTTGTCTACAGTCCATGCCTTGGTCACCACACACCTGTTGCGGGACATATGACCCCGTGTCTCTCTGTCTCTCTCTCACTCTATATGTATATATATATATATATATATATATATATATATATATATATATATATATATATATATATCTATACACATACATGTACACATCCATTGCTGTACACATGGATGTACATATAGGCACATGTACACTCCACCTTTCATGGTAGGGATATCACTTATGTGACAGTTGTGGGGTGTACAGGTATGTGATTAAATTGCACAGTGTTGTGCAGAATGCATGTGGGTGTCCTCAGCCCTTGTAGCATTAGCAGGCCTCACTGGCTGTAACACAGCAGATCTGACAAATCTGTCCCACAGCATTTAACCACTCCATGACATATATCAACACTACCATAGCTGGCCTTAGGCGTAGGCCAACTGGGCGGCCACCTAGGGTGCCGCTCTAGCAGGGGTGCTTTTCCACTATTTATGTGGTGTAGTAAGACGAGGATGGGGGCACCAGGAAGTGTGGTAGGGGTTGCCGTGGAGCTCCTTTGCCAATGGCACCAGTTGACCTAAGGCCGCTCCTGAGCACTGCATGCTGTTTTCTAGGCCACACACTACGACCTACATGGATATATGCACATATCAACCTTCACTGACAGATATCTGTCCACCCTTCACTAACAGTTGCAGTATGTCCCTTGCCCTATGCACATGTGCAGATACAGATAGATACATACTGCTGCCACACATGGATGATTTGCAGTGTGTAGAGTACTCTTCAGGAACATCTACAACATGCCAACACATACATGTGAGTTACATACCTTACCTTTGTATTTTCCTGCTCCGTGTGTTACAGTTTTGTATTTTTTTTTTATTGGTAGTTTGTTTTGGATTTTCACCCTCTATTTAACTTTCTGTCTCAGTTTCTCACTCTGTTCTGTCTCTGTCTCAGTCTGTGTCTGTGTCCGTGTCTCTCTCTCTCTCTCAGTCTCTGTCTCACAGCACTTGCAATGATATAATTGCATGTGTGGACTCCGGGTACAGCCTGCTTTTCTAGGTATCTGCACTTGTGCATGTGACAGCCTCTGCACCAATTGCTGCCCACCATTCAGTAATTGCATGCAGCCTGTTGTTTTCTGATTGCATTACTCACTGTGATTGCAGCCCACTGCTATAAAATGCTAGGTTAGGTAGGCATAGCCCTTTCAGATTTCTAAGGTGGGGCCCATGCTTGTTTGATCTGGACACCATTGTGTCAGTCGGAAGGCTGGTATATGTCTCTTATCTGATGCTAGGGTTGTAGCCAGTTATATGCATGTTGTACTCAAACCTGAATGTTACTGCTTCCAGTACACACATCTCAGTGTAGACGTGTACGCACCCCTCCAAATGCTAACACAGGATACATGGGAGTATGTACTTTTTTCTCACTTACACAATTAACTGCCATACAAATGTGGTTATTGCACTGTATTCCTGTGGCCAGTATTTATCCTGGTCTGATACTGTGTGGTGTTTGTAAGGTGCTACTGTAACATTATTCCCTGCTAGGATGGCTGGTTCTCCTTTCACAGTCATGTCATGCAATTCCACAACCACTGCTGGTAAAGACCCACAGAAAAGGATTTTTGTTATACCATTCCTAATTTCCATTTCCACTCACTCAATGTAATGCATGATATATTTATTTCAGAACCAAGTTATTTGTATATCTGCCGTGGCTTAGTGGTAATTCGTGCAGTCAATGGTCTGGGGTTCGAGACTGGCAGAGGTTTCTTCTTTTCCTGCTCAGCAGAACAAGGGCCCTGCCATAGAGTGACTAAGGCACTTTTAAGCAGTTGTAAGTGGGTTTGCACAATGCTTAGTGGCACTTAGCTAAGCGTATACATGTGCACACTCACTTAAACCCACTTGCAACCACTTAAAAGTGCTTACTCCTGCTAACCCCTGCACTTTCTTTTAAAGAAAAGAAAATGGGGAGATAGGAAAGTGGTGAAAAAGGGGGCACAAAGAGGGACAGACAGTAGGTAAACAAGCCGGGATGTGCAGGACGGGTGTAGGGAAGGTCCATAGCTGCCCATTTCTTTAACAGCAATAGCTGTGCATATGCAATGAATTTGGAGTGAACTTTGAAACCTTCCACCTCTGGGAGAAGGGTGAGGACAACATAGTATGTTGTACTGCCAATTCTAATTATCAGCTTACATGTCCAATGGACATGTGTGCGAAATGGGCAGCTATGTATGGGGCGTAATTTTTTTGTGGATATAGATTGCCGTTTTTTTTTTTTTTTTCAGGTGAGAGTGGGAAGTGAAGTATAAGAAGTAGGTATGTCTGGGGAGGTAAGCTGGGAAGGTAAACAGACAAGACAGACAAGATGCATACAGGGGCGGTGTATGACACATGGGGTGGGTGAACACAATTGATGGGGTCAGATGTTTGGAAATCGCAAGCCCATGAGCCCACAGGTGGTAACAGTGGAACTGAGATCCCCACCCATGGGCAGTCACCACTGAACCTTCACAGCCCCGAGGGTGGCTGTGCTGGGGGCTGTGTAGGATGGGCAGGCTCACCCATGAGACGCGCCACTCTCGCCTCAAGCTGGTGTAGGGGATCAGCGATTGAAGGCTGGATCTCCCTACGCACCACAACCCGGACCTTTCGAAGGGTGACAGGCGGCCCTTCTCCACCCACGCTTGCATGGGGGGGATGAGCCCCATCCCCTTCCGCGCTTCCACCCAAAGGTGGCACAGGACCAGTGGAGGATGGGAGTCCGGGCTGGGCACCGGACCTGCTGGTGCCAGGTGCACTCGTCAGCTGAGGAGGGACAGGTGGGTCAGCTGGGACCAGCCTTCCCATACATTCTGTGATTAGGTGTGTTTAATTACAACATAAGCAAAACAGCATTCCAGATTAGTTGTAACAGCATTCAGTAATATTCCCATTAACCCAACACACCAAGATTACAACATTTGAACAGCAAGAATAACACATGCATATATTGAACCACAGTGGATATTCCAACAGCATGCAGGGATGTTTGGTAGCAACAGGCCACCATGATTGTGGTGTTTAAACAGGGCACATGCATCAACGTGAATGCAAATATTTATAGAACTATAGGACATATGTCCCAACAAATATTTAAGATTACACATACCCACTGAGGTGTGGAATTGCATGGTTTATGCACATACAGTAGGGTGTAGAAAAAAACCTTGGTTAACATCTTATAATTACCTTTTCGTCTACACTACATTCCTAGTGACTGCAAGTGTATATTCTCTACATGTATTATTACACTTGCCACCATACATTAGGTTGTGTAATGGGTTTGACTAGTTCAGTATATGCCTGACCTATATCTGACATACTAACTGTCCAGGATGCAGATGTTACTGCTACATATTTCTTGATTGCATTTATATTTCTTTATCTACATATCTGGGATGTTTTCACATGACATTTTCACTTCAATTTGTACAGAACCCTGCATTTCTTGACACACACTCACATTTCTGGGGAAAAATAACATGCTGCACGTGTGCCAGATTTACTTATTCATGCCAGCCAGTAACTGACTGTTGTGGACTGTATATATGTTTCACAGCTACTAGCACTTCCATCACCCACTTTATATGGGACTGCACAACTCTGGGTTGCCAGCACCTTTTCAAACAGTACTGTTTGTATAATGCAAGGGTACAACAACATTTCAAACTCTGTGGCACAGACACACTCCGAGTTTTAGACCTTTATTAATGACATTACACACTTTTCCACAGGCTTACTCCCTTATTTGTTTTAACGGTGTATGTGGCGGACATGTTCAAGACATAGTATACCTTTATTAGTAGGTTAGAACACTCTTTTTTCAGGCTCACTCACTTATTTTATATGACAGTGCCTGCAGAGATATTATTCCAGACATATGTTACCTTTCTTAATGGGTTACTACACTCTTTTTCTGCCTCTCTGATGTTTTTATCTGACAGTACATGCAGTGGACTTATTCAGGCAATTTTATGGCTGTATTATTGGACTACAACACTTTCTTTCATGCTCTCTCCCATATTTTATATAACAATACATGCAGAATAATCACTAACCTGCCTGGTGGCGCAGCCTTAGCAGCCTATCAGCATAGGCTTGCTGATTTGCAGCACGGTCACCTGCAGCTGTAAAGTAAATGAAGGGATATTGAGACATACCTATCCGTTATACATACTTCATTATCAATTCTTACATACTGCATTCCATGGCTACATACTTAGTTGTGGGGCATCCTGCATCCCACAGGCCTCCTGTATCCATTGGTTCAGGTGGTCCTGCTTTCGTCTCTTCAGGTCTGCATGGTGGTGACTGACCTGCTCACCAGTCCAAGGAACACCTGTGGCACTGGTGAGGTCACAAGCTAACCGGTTCCAAGCCTCTGCCTTGTACTCCGACCCTTGGAACTGGCCCTGCAGGAGTCTTGACTCATGATGGTGGACAAGGAGCCAAACCATGTATTTCGACTCCTCGATGCCCCAACATTGCGCTCGGAAGTGTGTTACCTCTCCTACACCAGATATTCTAACTGCAGATGTGAGCTACAATCAGTTATGGCATGTATTCCCGTCTGTGGGGCTTAAATATGCCGCATTTCCTGCACTTTTTTGTGATTGGCCATTTTGTAAAATTCTTTGCTGACTGCAGACCTGCTTAGTAATGGTTAAACTAACATTAGTAAGTATATGAATGCTAACAGTGGCTGTTTCCCCTATGTTGTCATGGCTTAGTGGTTCTGTACTTTGCTTGTGATGCACAGAGTCCTGGGTTTGAACCTTATCATTCATATTATTTTCATACTGTCCAGACAGGCTAGGGGGTGTGGCTGCATTTAAGCAACTTTGCTCTACGTTACTCCTCGGTGCCCTACGGTGACCTGGTTGGTGCGGTGCACACGTCCACACAAACACATTGCGCTGGGTAAAGCGCTATTAAACTACGGGCAACTCTATTGCGCTGGGTGAAGCGCTATTGAACTAAGGGCAACTCTATTGCGCTGGGTGAAGCGCTGCTTAACTGCAGGCAATTTTATATTGGTATCCTTTAAAATATTTATTTTGTTCACTGACACATTGGCCATTTCACTGCTTTTTAGTTATGTTTAAACATATTTGCTAGGTATTATTCCATATACTGATTTAAGAAATAAATATGAAAGGGAGTGGTGTGACTTGAACCATGAATGCCTCTTCTTTCTGCGAATGCTCTACCATTATGCTATTGCTATTTGGTGTGATTTGCATAAACATTCTTTCTTATGCTCTTCCCTGTCAGAATTGCTAACTGTAGCTAAGCAATGGGCACACCCGCGTATACACGCACAAATACGGGCAACTATTTTGGGAATTTAAAAAAAATTAATGTTATGCGTTTTAGAACTGTGATGGGGGTTTACAATATCAGACAGTGAGGTGTTGGGTGCAGGAACATTTGAGCGGACTCGCTCTTGTTTATTTGCTTTTATTTTCAACACTTGCAGGGGCGTGGACATTTAGACTGCTCGGCAGTCGGACATGCCCCCTTCTTTCTTACACGGTCCGTGTAAGACTTTCGGTTGAGTCAGTGTGCCCTCATGCATATTCATGGCATGCTGACGTCATACCTTTCAACTGCAGCCTCCGAGTAAGACTTATTAAGTCTTACACAGAGGATTCGTGAATCTGGGGGTCTAACTATTACATTTGTAATAATTTGTAAATAACTTACAATATCTCAGCAACTACTCAAGTTACACACATACTGTCAGCAGCATTTTAGTCATCTAGCTGAGTGCTTTCATATGAGACTAAGGAGTTCTGTCTGTGTTACTTGGTTGTTGAGATATTTAGAAAAATTAGAAAATTATATATATATAAATTAAGATCATAAAAACAACAGTTAATATCTATTTACCTGCACTAGTCAGAGGTCAAATATTAATGCAGTTGAGTTTGCTAGTGTGTAAGCTTTAAGATGAGATCTTTTAAAACATTGTATATAGCATGGTTTGGGAATTACTGATGCAAACATGAACAAGCAATATTTGATGCCTAGAGGCATCAGTAAGAGTTAACTGCAGATGCACCTGGAGGTGTCACTTGGATGTAATGAGATACAGAAGGGAATTAAACATTTAGGTGGCATCTTTTGATTTGATTCTGCAAAGTAATACTTTAAATAGTATTCTGTGGGTACTGCAGTGGAATGGACATATAAGGCCATGTATTTCCTACTGTAATAAATCCTGCCAGTGAAACAAGCACTATTGCCACTTCACTCTCAGGACTGTACACATAACTGTTTACTAGTTCTGATGACACACAGGATTGGAGTCAATTAAAGAACTAACTAATCTGATGTGCAGTTTCACCTGAGCAATCACCATACAGTAATGTCCAGCATTAGACATGGAGATTTCTCCTTTTCACGCAATAATATACATTCCTTTATGTTATCACTTGCAATGCAGCCTAAAAATTTACAGATAATGAACAGTTCTGCCCAATTCCTACTACAAAAAACAGTACTTCTGAATAACTTAATATGAGCAAAATTATTAAATGAGTCATTACACTTCTACTTACGCCTTTACCGTTAACTGTACAAACCACGTTTAACATGTAGATATCAGAGTGGAGATATGACTTCTAAAACACACACAAAACAATCAATTAATTGTACAGAAAAAAATAATTTCTTTAAATAATAATGAAACTGTCTGATATATAGTGACAATAGCCTAAGCACTAAAAAGTATAGCCCTCAGCTAATACTGCCTGTATCACTTTTAATCTACATGATATTTAAGGTATACATTAATTTGATCAGCTGGTGGATGGCCAACCGGGAAATGCTCAAAGGCAGTGCAGCAAATTCTCCTTTTTCTGAACGCAATATATGTGAAATGCAACATACCCCCCCCCCTTTTGACCCATGGTAGCACTTGTTTAGGTGGTAGAGCAGTCGGAAATGTTGCATTTGGTGTTTTGTATGACATTCCGACTGTTCACCACTGTGAAATATGACATTCTAACTCAGCGTTACACCCGTTCAAGGTTAGTGTGGATGATCAAATGACTGTATTCTGGTATTTAACATACCACTACCTGAATACCATGGCCCACAGTGGTGAAGCAGATAATTTGCCTCTTCATACTTGTTCAAACACTTGCTCAATGACAATCATTGTCTCATGCAAGGCACTGCTGAAGTGACATCAGCCTGCATTCAAGTAGATAACCTACATTACCTGCAAAAGAATAAATGGTGGGACATAAAATAAGGGGGCTTACTAATAAGCAAATCTTTTTCCAAGTTATAACTAATACAATTGCTATGACTGAATAACTTTGTACGTATCTACATAGAGACCAAGGGGTATCCTATCATGCAGGAAGAGGAGGTTAAGTGAGTTTGTATGTCAGATGTGAGAATCTTGGGCATTGTTAGGATGCTGGGCTGACATGTTGGTGATGCACCCTCATGCATCAAGTACTACCTGGCAGTGGATGGAATGTTAGCCCTTCCTGTTCTGCTACTACTCCCCCTGTGGTCCATATTGGGCTGTATACATAGTCTTACAATATTGTTTGCCCCCACCAGTATACTGCTAATATAGCCTTTATGATATATATATATATATATATATATATATATAAAATTGTCCCTGAACCTACATAATACACCGCCTCTTAACTACAATATTTACATTTTCTGCAATACCAAGTTCCATCCCTCACTTCCATTTCTTTGAATTTCTAAGCACTAATCACAAGATCTATTATCTGTTTGACAAACCCATTAATGCTGAGTGTTCAGCATCTACTAAATGCATGTGTCTTTCATGATGTAATAGTTAATTTTACTGCACTTAAATGTAATCTAATTATCAAATGTATGTGTGATTGTTAATGTAGATTGCTTAATGTCTGTTCATGCAATTACTGAATGTCTGTTTAAAATGTTTGTAATATGTTAGAGCTTTTCTACCTGAGCCTCCACTGAAAAGGGATTTTTGACTAAACTCATCTGGATAAACTCAGTAAACAAAAGCAAATAAATAAAAAATAAAATAAAATAAAAACATCTGTCACACCAAGCACATCTGGAAAACATTACATCATGTTTATGGCATTCATGGTTTTAGACTGGTCTTGAGGAGATATTAGCAGATGAATATACTGATCCGCATATGCCAAGAGTAAATTGAGGAAGTGCCGAAGTGTTTTAAAGGCAGAACCCTGAGAACTACCCAATGTTTGTCATGGGGTGGGGGGGAGTCCCTGTAGCAAGTATAGTGAAGGCTGTACATTCCCTTGGGTCCACAGGTATAGGAAGATCACAAATTCCCCAAGTCCCTGACTGTGGGCCAAACAAACTCACTAAAGTCTTTTCAATATCCCTGTCCTGCCTAAATCTATCAAAGACTTCTTGGTCAGCAAAGTTAAAACAAGTTCCACCTATTTTGGCACAATTGAGACAAGAGCTCACAACAAGAAATAGCCATGTTGACAGTTACATCAAGGATCGTGACTGATTGCAAAGTAGATGTATAAGATGTGACTTCACCTTTATAAACTATGTGCAGACAGTGCAGATGTGCATAAAAAGTGACTATGCTTCACAAACAAGTGGGAAGTATCTCATTTATATAAGCTTGTCACACAAACTTAAGACATTCCTCATCTATACCTCAATACTGTCTAATTTGCATACATTTTTCTTAAACTGACTAAACTGGCTCTGCCCAAGCACAGCTTGCCTCACAGTCCACTATCTGTTAAAACTGGGCACTCAAACTTAGAAATAGTTAAATCTTTATATTGTTTTTCCAGAAATGTATACTCCTATACTCACCTCTCAAAATAATCAACAAAGCAGTAAGCCAAAATAATGGGATCTGACACTAAGTCTGAGCCTAACCTTTTAATTTTGCCTAATATATTTGCAAAAAGATTAACTCTTTGTCAGCTTCATTTTATACTTAAAGTTAACCTTTTTGATCAAACCTCTAACCTCTAATGCTCCTTTATAAGACTGTTTTACATCATTGCCTTTTCCAGCATCTTTTTTCTTGTTAATACCTTTTCTAATCCTACTATCAAGCCAGGAAGGGCCAAAATTAATTTCAGTTACTACTTTCTTTTCTCTAGAAACATACCATTTAATAACTCCATAAAACAATCCCATATTTCTTCTACTGAAAGTGCATACAATTCTTCTTTCCAATCCCTAACTTTGAATAACTCATTCATTAAAAGGTGTTCTGCTATATATTAAGAATTTTCCTAAAAATCTTCTAAACATTTTTCTTTAGCACACCAACTCAATTTACACGTGAACTACTGAATGATCTGAATTGATGATAGCTTCTTTTACCATCAAAATTACATCTAAAATACTTTTTGATCTTTTGGGTTCAAAGACATGTTGAAGAGCCTCTTTTCTTCAAACATGGAGCTACATAATCCCTGGGATTCATTAACACCTTCCCTAAGTGTGCATTAAGTGTACACTTTTCAGAGTGAACAGACAATAATTCATACCTTCTTCCTTCTAATTTTAGTTTTTCTACTAATTTGCTTGCAGTCTTAAAAATTGTGGGGAATTCATAAAGGTTACCACAAAGTGTAAACTACATGCACACTTAGTGTAATCTTTCTGAGTGACTTGAAAGCATACAAATTGTGGTAGGGATGCTCTTGAATACAGATCATATATACTTAGTGTAGGCATTAATGAATCTGGTCCAGTGTATTGACCTTCCTCTGTCATAGTGGTCTAGTTTACTCCCAAAATGTTTAAGTCTCCTCCTAAACTAAAACTGTTCCTTCAGGACTAACTTTCAGCTGTTTTACCCATGTGTGATGTTCGTTTTTATTCAAGGATGGGGATCCATATAACTCTACTATAACAAGTTTATTTTTCCCATCCTTTATACCCACAAATACAATTTCATTTTCTTCATCCAACAACCTAAGCTCAGAAAATGACTCTGATACAGATACTAATACCCTCCACCTTTGTTCTTTGGGTGGTGAGAGGTTTGTTAGGTTATGCAATTTACATGTTTTTACTAAGGGAAATTGAGGGGAGAAAGGTGTTTTATAATCTGCAAGACTATATTGTAATCAACTGATACAAAGTATGGGGGCTTTAACTGTTCTTAACAGGGCAGTACAGGATAAAAGTGAGATAAACCAAGAGTATTATGTCAGAAGTTATTAAAAGGGTGGGTTTAAAAATTGTTATGCAGGATGAAGGCACCCAGTGAAGAGGGATGATAGTGACAAAATAGATTATTTTTATGTTCTAAGATGTTGAATGAGGTTTCAAGATGGAGTAAGATGTGATTTTCAGACTACAGAGGAGTGTTTATAAAAAAGGGAAAAGAGGTTACAATGAAGACTGGGAAGAATGTATTAAAAAACAGATGAGCATATGTTTGTCTGGAAGGAAGAAATAAGAGGATATTTTCTTATGTCATGGAGGGATCATTTAGAAATAAAGATTTGTTGTTAGAAATAAAGATTTGTTGTGAGGATTAGTGGGATCAGCAGAAAGCTTATAAAGTAAAATTAAAGTATGAATATAGGCAGTGAAGGGTAATGAATAAAAGGAGGAAAGACAGAGTAGCTGGATGGAACAGTTGCATATGATGCTAGAGCATAACTTTTGGAAGTATTATGTACAAGAAAGCAGAATGTATAAGGTGGGTGACTATGAAATACAATAGTGTATAAGGTGGGTGACAATGAAATGCAAGAGTGGTTAAAACACAATTAGACTGCATGTTGAAGAAAGGATTAACCATTTACTGGCTGGAGACAAGCAGAGGGAATGGGCATATGTGATTTGTTTGCAGAATTATGAGAGATAGTATGTAATACTAGAGGAAATCAGGTATAGAGTAGACATACCCCTCAACCTCTTACAGCAAGAAATCTGGACAAAGCCATATATAAAAGTGGGACAAGGGTCCAAAAATAGGGACAATTTTTAAATATTGCTCTTATAAACTTAGAGATTTGATAGAATAACAGGTTTTGCATTAGCATGAATTTTCTGAATGGTATGAAGTCTGAAACTCAACACTGTCATTATTTTCTAACTTCAGTCTTTAATGATTTGCCACTAATTTGCCAGAAAACCACAATTGTATGAAAAATAGACCAAACTATGAGGCAAAAAGCTGGACATTCTGCGAAAATGAGTACAGTTGAGTGGTATGCGGGTGGAGCAAAGTTTAAGGGTAATTTAGGGAAGTCTGGAGACACAGAGGAAGAGGAGGGGGAACTTAAATAAGAAAGATGATGTTAAGCTGTTAGAAAAAACAATTACAGGAAAAATAAATGCTGATGAGGTACCAGGTACAGATGGTTTGATGCATACGTTTATTAAAAACAAAAGACAGATGATCACTTAGGGATTTTATGCAAGTCTTCCAAGAATGGTGGGGCTGTACAAAGAAATGTTGCTATGATAGTGTGGTGAAGATTATTTGGGAAGGCAAGTAAAATATGTATGTAAAGAACTGGAGATCATTAGTAATGATTAATTTAGGTTATCAATTATTAACTAAAATACTCCAGCTTATATGGAATAAAGCAATTCAGAAGGTGGTGAAACCAAAGATATAAGGTAGGTTGAAGGCAAAGTATAGGCAAGAATTGTTAATTTAAAGACATGTTGTGGAGATTATTAAGAAGAAGAGACTATGAAGAGTTATTTTGGGAGATATTGTGAAGGTGTGTGATAATGTGCATTTTGGTAGATGTTAGGAATATTGTGGGATTATCATTTGGGGAAAATTGGTCAGATTCAAGAAATTTATGAGAAATCATGAATTACACTAGGTATAAATGCATCTTTTAGAAACTCGAGTTAGGCAAGGATGTAACCTGAGTCCTGTGCTGTTTGGTTATTAATGTGTGTAATAGCAAGGGAGGTTAAGTGTTTACCACAAGGTTGTGAGTGGTGAGAGCAAAGGTTGTGATAATGACAATTTGCATGTCTTTTGTGGGTGAAATTGTGTGTACAGTTCAGGGAGAGGACATTATATTATTACTAATGAAGATTAATGGGGATATGTCAAATAAATCATTCTGGAAAATAATATAAACAAATTTAAATGTTTGGGGGATACTAAGAACAGGACAGACTGATTTTAATAAGAGGAAACTTTAGATTTTGGGGTATGGTTGGAGAACTGTGAAATTAATTTTCCAACCAAAAATTGTGTGCAGCTGAGTAGGAAGGAGAATTGGATATAGTTAATGTGGTAGTGTTTTACATTGTTTTTGCTTTTAATGAATGTAGTTAAGACACATGAGACAAGAGTTCATTATTACAAAAGCTGTTTGTAGTTAATGATGGCAACTTTGTGGGATAAGCAAAGTGAAGTAATAATTAAAGAGGGGAGAAGTGATAGTGAGTAAAAATCAAAGAATGGACAGAGACATTGCAATATAAATATATACCTCAACAGAGGCACAGCAAAATAATGGGTATAGTTCCCCATACTAAAGGGGTGGCGTAAGCCACAAAACTATGGGCTAGGCTTGTAAATGCCCTCGGGCAGATAGCCTAGTATGAACCTATGAACCTATGAAGGTAGAAGCTGAAACTTGGAAAGTAGAGACAAAGAAGGGGTGAAGGATCAGAGCTGTAACAAGGCTGGGAAATAGGGGAGGCTGCTCGCAGCTCAAGCAGGTGGCATGATTTGCTACTGCATTTGCAGTTTTGTGAGAAGTGCTGAAAAGCTTGGTGTGTGTTTAATTGTAGCAAGCTACTTGTTACATTTGTAGCAATCAGTTTGTATCAGTGTCAGTGCACAGAAGAGCTGGTTTCATTTATTTACTTTGGAAAGACCTTTCCTTTTGGCTACTTAACTTTTAGTTAAGGGGAGTGCTAGTTTTGGCAACTGCACAAAACACCACATCTCCTAGGTAGGGTTTTGTAGAGGATATGAAAGTATGGTATGAGACTGTATAAGAAACATTTTATAAAACAGAGAGTTGCTTAGAGTAAGAGAAAGATGTACAGGAAAGTATTTTGAGAAGTAGATGTTGGTAGGATTCTTTGTATGGAGACTGATAGGCCAAAAGAGTCTTATGAAAGGGGAGGTGTGAAGTGAAGAAAGAATTACTATGTAGATATGCAGGGTGCAAGGGAGAACATGCTATAGAGTATTTACTTTTTGAATGTAGAAGATTTAGTGGGCTTCAGAAAACTTTAACAAAGAAAACGGTGATAATACATGTGCAGGAGATTGCAGTACAGTATTTATTATACAAGTGATAAAAGGCTGGCATAGCAGGAAATTGTGATAGATGAAGTAATAGTTCATGGTGTGTAGGAATTCTGTCAATGAAGAGGTGGAGAAGGATTGCCTAATAAGGAATGGCACAAGGAAGCAGAGGGATGCGCTAGTTGAAAGGGGAGATCAGGATGTAGGGTATGTTGAAATCTTATTCGTTAGGATATTTTCTGTATACTGTATTTCTTAGGAGGTATTATCTTTGTACATTGAATATTTTTGATTTACTATATATTTAATTTGTTATGTAAGTGGAGAGTAGAGTCATACATTGTTTGCTCTGTATAAACTCATTACCGTCAATGGAGTTCTAGAAGTTTGTACTCTAACCTCCAGTGTCTGCATTCTAAAACTCTTTACAAAATAGTTATATTGTCACAGTTCAAACAAATGTTCATATCTCTAGGACTATAAGTGCTACTAAAACAGTATAAATTACAAAATTTTCAGCAAAAGTAAATATTTACAGTGGTAGCATTCATTAGATTATATGTCTTAAACTGGGTTTTATAAGTTGCAATAAAATCAATAAATATTATTTTGTAATTTCTATAACAGCTTACATTACCTCAATAATCACACAAGCTACACATATACAGTCAATGACATTTTGTTCATCCAGCTTTGAACTTTCACCTAAAGTTAACCAGTTCTATCTATTTTGCTAGGTTGCTCATATATTTAGAAATATATGAAACTGATAATCTAAAAAAGTAATATATGAATGACATATTGACATTTAATATGTCTTTAACTGCATTAGACAGCTGTTGATTATAAATATAGGTGCTTTAAGGTGAAATATTTCAAATGTTTGCTTCTAGCATGGTTTTACAATTATTAATATAAATATGAACAAGCAATGTTGGATGCCTGGAGGTGTCACTAGAATGATCCTAGAGAAACACAGGCATCATGCCTGTAGACATCTTTATGGTTTAATAAGTTAAGACTGTATTGCTATGATGAGTTAATAAAAGCTCCTTTGCTCTTATTGTACGTGCCATGGGATCTTTCACATCAACCTGATTTACCACTAACTCAGAAAAATGGGGCCGCAGTTTAAAGTCTCATCTGATGGAAGGCACACTCAGGATTACAGCATCCTCTCCCCATGCTGGATTGTATTATCAGTACTGGATAAATGAATCTAACCAACTGGTGATAGAATAGAATCCACAGACTTCTGACTTTCAAGCAGCAGTGGAAGGCATACTACCTCCTGAATCACCAAGACTTGGAGAAGTGCATTGCTTTTCAGTAATAAATTAAACTAGTGTTTCTTGTGTGGTAAAAATCTGAACAATTATAGTAATGTTTAAATACATACTACAAAGACTTCTGTATTATTGTTATTATCTTTTTGCCGGACCAGATGATTAGTAGTTATACATTCATTTCTTCGAAATGCATTTGTGCAGTCATACATTTATACGACTTTAAATGCCGAAAAACAAAACTCCGAACATAACATGATTTCGAAAATGGAAATCTGGAAAACCAGATTCAACCATTTTCGAAATCAAAAAATCTACATACAGCATTATGCAGGGGGGAAAGCCCCCCTGCACCCTCCATGTCGGGGGCTGCACCCTCCCACACCCCCTACTTTAATATACAAACTTCGAGATCGCACTACAGTGACGGAAAGGGTTCATTTTCCAATCCCCGCTATAGTGAGATCTGCACCCAAAATGCCAACTTCGAATGGACAGATGCCAATGTGCATTCACTCATTGGAAGTCACACAGTTTTTTTTTCGGCATTTGAGAGATCTGGAGGTTCTACTTTCACACTTTGGTGACTCATACAACCTCCTTATGAAAAAATGAATGTATACCAATTAGTAATAAGAGCCGACTCAGTATCAGTTATGGAAAACATCAATGTGATTTGTACCATTTTAGAAGCTTTATCAACACTGATGCAGTGTGCAGCTTTAGACAGGCAGCATTCTAAAAATATAGCCTCCAGCCACAAAACTCACTGGCAGTATCTGTAAGACCCATACCTCTCAACTGTACATATGTTTGCAGAATGTACTAATTTTTGGCTCATATTTTAGTCTGTTGCTCATAAAAATCTGTATTTTTCTGACATATTATTGGGATGATCTGAGGACTGAAGTCATTAAATAATGACATACATTTGAGTTTCAGACTGCAAATCCTTCAGAAAATGTAAAATAAATCCTGTTACTCTAGCTACTTTCTAAGCTTATAGGAGTAATATTTAAAATATGTCCCTATTTTTGGGCCTTTGTCCCCCCATTTTCTCAGTCTTTGTCCAGATTTCTTGCACTCAAAGGTTGATTAGTATGGTAAGACCATCTTTCAAAACAAAAAGCAGATCTCTATGAAGAATGTAAAATCTCATTTGTCACCTGAACATATATAAAAGAACAAGCTCATTTGCAAAGACCTGAAAATAAAATGGATGGTTTATAAAATCATGCCCACAAAAATTGAGTGAAAATACTTGGTCTGTCAGAAAGGCTAGAAGTGAATGATCCACTGCGTTTTATTAAAACAGAATTGTGCTATCAGAAAAAAAAAACACTGCCCAAAAAAACTGAAGGAGAAATGGAGCAAATAGAATCATACCAAGAGTTACAATTAATAATCATCTAAGGTACTTTATTTTTGAGTAGTTCAGCTATAACATCAGGGGTTGAGTCTTAAGGAGAGCCCAATAATTACTGAAAACTTGTGTATTGCTTGTCAGCAAGTTAAAATGGCTCTCAACTACAATGTGGCTTTATTTTTGAAGAGGAAAACATCTGCACCATACCTGAAGCTGTTTTGGGAAATGGGATTCATTGTCCTGCTGAGGCATTCCACTACTTTATTCATTACCAATGGGTACAACAATATTCATTTTAAACTACCTCAGCAGTGGAGAGTTTTTTAAAGCATTGTGAAACGCAGAACTGTCCCTCATTTACAGCTGTAGCAAAATGTGAGGCTAATTCTTAAGCTTGCGAACAAATAGCTAGACCAATTTCTTCCTTCCCTTAGAAGTCATCAACATAGAAGAGAGGTAAAAGCCTTAATACAAGAGTTCACGCTGAAATATCTTCTGCAACTAGCATGCCTACAAAACAACAACTAGTTACTTCTCCATTTCCTGTGGTAAACTGCTACGCAATATTAAATACCCGCCATACTATACTCCAAAGAGGATTTAGATCCACATTTATAGCTAAATGGGACAGGAATTCACTCATTTGAAGTAGATGTTATTGAAGCTAATTAAGAATGTAAGTCAGCTATTAATACAGGACCTCCAAATGCTTCATAACCACCCATTGTGTGCTAGGAACAGTGACATTTGATACCGAAATCCTGGTGCTGTCCTTTGCCATACAGGAAGAAACAGAATGAGCTCATTTCAGTTTTATTCTAAGGTATAGTGGGCATTTTATTTGTTTATTTATTTGTATTTGTTTTCTGGAGTAGAGCACTGATCTACATGGACCTTTTTCAGACTCAGTCTGGGAGCAGTGTCTGGTTAAGTGACTTGCTCAGAGTTACACAGATATCAGAAGAAGGGCCTGCACATAACATCTTATGACTTCAATTTCTGTTTATAGACACTTTTTTTCATCATCATCATCAATTTCTTTTCCCATTTTTCTACATAGGATCAGGTTGTTGGATCAACTGTCACCATCTCTCTCGATTCTTTGCCACTCTCCTACCTTCTTAGACAGTCATGCCTGACTGTCGCAGGTCTTCTCTCACACCATCCATCCATATATTTGCTGGATGCCCTTGGTTCCTCTTAACTCCATCCTGTTGGTCCTAAATCTTGTTCACCAGATTGTCTTCTGCTTTTCTACACTTGTACCTGGACCAGTGTAATCTTTCTCTTTGACCTTCTATCCAATTGGAGCTAGTAGGGCTTCTGGTCTGATGTCCTCATTTCTTCATCTGTCCCACAATCTACATCATACCACTCATTATAGGCATGTCATCTCCATCATCTGCTCTGCCTTTCCTGCCCAGGTTTCTTTAGCATACAGTAGTATTGGTTGTAACATTGTTTTGTACATCTTACTGTTCAGCTTCTTTATCATTCTTCTGTCACACACTACCCCTGACACCACTTGTCTACAGCTCCTCTGATTCTAGCTTTGGCTGACGTATTCAGACTTCCCTTCTCATCAAACACCTTTTCCATATACTTGAAGCTGCTAACCTGTTCCACTATTTCCCTTCTATCTCAATTCTCAGCTTCTTCTGATTTCCCTATTTGCTGCCATTTTACACCCATCTTATCTGTACTCAAGTTTCACCCATGTTACTTCAGTTTTGTATTCCAGTCTCTGATCATTTGCTGAAGTTCTTGTTTAGTGCCTGTATGTAATGCCAGATTATCTGTATACAGCAGCTTTGTTATTCTGTCCCCACAGACCTGTTTGCTAATGTAGTCCATCACCAGTATGAACAGCAGTGATCTCAGAGCTGTACCCTGATACAAACACGCTCCCACTGGGGACCTCTCTGTGAATCTGAACAATGCTTATACTTGTGTTATTAGGTACTTGTACATAGACTCCACTAACTCTACCAGTGTTTCTGGGACTTCGAACCATTATAGGACTGCCAAATCAGCTTTCACAGAACTTTGTCTTATGCTTTCTCCATGTCTAGGACTGCAACAGATGAATTCTTTTCTCATCTCTAGCTTCTTCCCAACTATCTGTTTCACTGCAAACATGGAGTTGGCTGTGCTGCATCCTGATCTGAATCTGAACTGCTGCTCATCTCCCATCTTACTTGCTATTACTCTGCATATTTGTTTATGAGTTACCTTTTCCAGAACTTTCATGTAGTGTGACAGGAGCTTGATACCTCTGTACTACTCCCAGTTGTGAATGTGCACTTTGTTCTTGAATACTTGCACTAGTATGCTGGTTCTCTAGTCACCTGGGATACACCTATCTCTCCATGCTGCTTTGAATACAGTCTGGCGCCATTTCTCCCCTAAATTACCCATTATCTTTATCATACCTCTGTGACCTCATCTGAGCCTGCTGCTTTCCCTGACTTAGTTTTCCTCAGTGCTGTTCTTACATCTTCTAGGGTGGGCTCCTCTTCTTTCACTGTAGGCTGTGTCTGGGGCAGTACAACTTCTGTGGGGGTTTTCTTCATTCGGAAGCTGCTGGAAGTACTCATTTTACCTGCCATTGATGTCCTGTGGACTGGTGAGTAGATTTCTACTGTCACCCCTTACGAAGGATGTCTGATGAATATCTTCAGTATGTGTCTGCCTTTGCCTTGCAACCTGATAGGGTTTCTTTGTATCACCCACTGAGTCACTTTCCAAATGCTTATAGAGTGCGTCTGATGCCTTATTGTTTGCTATTGCAACACCTCTCTTTGCCTTTGTTAGTTAACAATTCCTTTGTAGCCTGGTCCATCTTTTCTATATCCCACTTTTCCTGTACTCCTTTATTTTGATGTCTTCCTGGACATTCCCGCAGCAGTTTTCCTTATTTACCTTGCTTCCATACCTGGCCCCGGATGCATATCTTTTCTGTAGTCCTAACGCATGCTGTTTTGAGGTGCTGCCATTCTTCTTCATCTCCTCCTATTTCCTCTTCTTCCCCTAGGTGCTAGTTCATTGAGAATTTCCTTGAACTCTTATACTTTCTTACTTTTATTATATAGACTATAATTCTCCCTGAGGCCAGTTGACAGTGTCAAACTCATATATCTGCATCAGATGGGAAAATGATCACAGTGCTTATAGTTCTAAATATAATAAAGAATTTAAATTACTTTACATATGTTATTACAAAGACCGGTACATGGTTTTATTCTGTATAATGACAGGTTTACAAAATCTGGACAGGAGAAAATGCAATTGCAACATGGAAGTTATTCATTATCCTGATAGCCGTTGCAAATGGATTCAGCAATGAGATTTCCTTTAAAATTCTCTTTAAAGTCTTTAAAAATTCCTGAATTTGATTTCTGCAGGCAGGTGATTCCATATAGCAGATCCAAGAGTCGAAAATGCTCTTTCTCCCCAAGTAGTTTTGATGCATGGATACGTAAGGTTGAGATAGCTGTCTTGTGAGCTTGTGTTGTCATGTATAGGCAGTTTTCTTTTTTCTCAGTGGAGGACAGTAGTTTTGTTTAGCACATTGAAAAGAAAAGCAGTTAGTAGCAGTGCTGCCCCATTGGAAAGGGAGAACCCATTACTTTTTGGAGCAGATTGCAGTGTTGTAGATGGGGATACGCTCAGTGCATAAATCTGCAAATCCTATTCTCAGCTACTGGTGTTATAGGCCAAAGTAGACTTAAGAAATGGAAGGCCATAGTCCACTTTGGTATTATACCCTTTTAACAATTGGAGAATGCACCTTAGAGAAGAGAAAGTGACTAATTTTCTAGCACATCTTTAGCTGTGTAAGTACTTTAATGGTTGCTTGGTGCGAGGAGTGAAAAAGAGTGCTGGGTCTAATATTAAGCCTAGGTATTTCTGTTCAAAGACACTGGGGATAATATTTCCTTTCATGTATTTAATGCTGAGTGGAGGGATGGTAGGTAGCTTTTCTTTATATAAATAAAATTATGTCTGGCTGAGAAATGAATGTCTAATCTTGAAGACTGCCACCACAAAGAACTTACCAAAGTTACTCATCTAGAAAGATGTGCTGTAATAGTATTTGCAAGTGAGAGAGATGACAGACAATCTAATTACTAGAAGATTAGGTGAGGAATACACCTAATGATAAATTAAATGAGGTAATTCATGAGATATTTAGATTTATCACAGGGATCTCCAAGGCTTTGCTCACATATGTAGATCTTTGAGTGCACAGAGCTCTGCGTCCACTATCCCCAACCTGTCTGTCTTTCTAGACTCATTTATATACAATTAGCGCTGATGATGATTTTCATGTATTATTCTTCTCTAAAGAACAAAAATATTTTTCTTGAGAAATTCTGCTGATTTGCCCAGAGAGAAGTGAGAACTGAGTGTAGCAATATGGTGCCAAAGGTTCAACTGTTGGTGCATTGTGGAATTGGATACAAGACTGCTTATCTATTCACTATTTTATCATGGAATAAGTTAAGCTGTAAAGTATACAATTCTTCACAGAATTATAGTTATATAAAAACTGGCAGTGAGTGAAATAACTTTCCAGTGTCTTGTAATTCGGTATCTAATGTATGCTCCATAGTGTGGGAACAAAGACATGGTGACTTGGTGAGAAAAGAAAAATTCTAGTCAAACTATTTATTCTCATAGTAAAGATACATATGCTGATGCACTGGTGTTTGGCTTACAATTTTCCCCTGAGTTTACATATAAATAAATCATTGCAGTTGTATAGCCACAGACCAGTATGGGTTTGATGCTTACCTAAATCAGAGTTATAGGGTTAAGTTATTTCTTGTACTAGAAATGAATGCCATCAATGTGGAAGCAGAACATAATTTATATTCTGTCTTTAAAGCTCAAGTTCAAAGCTCTGACTTACTGATAAACTCAGAAGACAATCCAATGTCAGAATTCTTTTTAATTGAAAAAAATAAAATAAAATTTGGTAAGTAAAAAAAAAATAAATAAATAAGGAAATGTATTTTAGCATATGCAGCTTGTCTAATACATCGCCATGTCCAGCAGCTTGATGATGTGATCCTGTGGGCAGCTATAGTTAAGCCAACATTGATATGCAGAAAAATCAAGAAAAGAAATAAAAAGCAAAGTCATAAAACAAGCACCCCAACAAGAGTAATATTTATTGAATAACTTTGTTATTCATTAATTATTCCTGTTGACAGAGTGCTGCATTAATTTGGTTTCCATTAGTCTGCATTATGTTACTGTGAATTGTACTCTGTTTGCACCCCCCCCCCCCCTCAAAATAAAGCAAGCAATTGAACAGGTACTGATTTCCAAGTTTATAGTGAAACCCATAGGTTACTTTTACCTTTGGAAAAGGTATGTATTTGGGAGGTGAGGAAGCTACATTAGATATAGCACATTTCTAATAATACAAGCAGAGAAGAAGCCATGACCAGAGGTCTTCTGCACCCTCAGTGACAGCACTGCATGCTCACAGCTGCAGGCCTGCATGAGCATGAGTGATGCAAACTGTGAAAGTTTTGTAAAAATCTTACTGATACATGGAAGTATTGTTTTAGGTGAAAATTATACTCAAACAGCCAATGCACAATGACTGATCACATAAGGCATAAATCTGCACCATTTCATTTCACATCTTTGAGCATGATGTTTAAAATATTATTAGTTTTTAAAACATTTGAACTTCACCATTATGAGCTGGTGCATATTTCACTGTATGGGAGTGAAATGTCAACACATATTTGGTGAGCTTACCTGAGAGGAAAGTATCAGGCTGGATACAGAAACAGACATGCGGATTTAGCTATCGGTTGAATCCAAAGTCTCTAGCTGTTGTGTGTACAGGTGCTTTCACTAAACTTTTGCTCTCCTTTTCTACCTTACTCATGTGTGATAACCCTATCCCTGCCCCTATCTCTGCATATTATCTTACAAAAAAATCCTGATCCTAACAGAACCACTAAACACACACACACGAGCACACACACACACACACACACACACACACACACACACACACACACACACACACACACACACACACACACACAGACACACACACACACACACCACTAAAACTATTCACTTGCCTAACCCTTACTCAAAAACACAATAATGCACAGACAAAACACTAAACTATCCCCCTTAATTAACCTTTATCCTAACCTGCAAATATTTATTTATTTTATTTTTTATTTAACAGTTACAGCCATTTCTTCCTATGGTGGATCATCACCACGACTCTGATTGGCCCACTATTCTGCATTCTCATGTCCCCTATATAAACACTACATATTACAGTCAAAACCAATACTATTGCTCCATTCTCTAGCCAACTACGTCCAAGACAGCATCTACACCATATAATTAAAACCCCAATTCATCTTGCTTCCCCACTTCTTCTTATCCAATCTCATACTAAAATTTTTAAACCAATCAGGGCAATGTGAATAATAAGGCACCTGTTGGACCAAATCCTACACTTATATGTTAGCCTGGATAGGTTTACACACAAAGTATTCAACCAAAGACTGTATATTGTTAGGAGGTAAACACTGTTTGCCAAATGTATGTTTTCCTATAAATGAAGCTTTCACAATGTAAAAACTCAACTTACATGCTCATCTGCCATTTAACTCTTCAAATAAAGATCAAATAAATATTAGACTTGTACTGGGTTACTTTTGTAAGACTCCACAGTGTGACCAGTAAATACTGATTCTAAGGTTAAAAAGTCTATTTATAATCGTTTTCCAACACAGGATGACCTAACGACATTGGTGCGCAGTCCAGCTGCCACTAGCTTCTTCCACCCTCACTGAAGCTACTTCAAGGATTTTCAAAAAAATTGTTGACCAGGCAAATCTGACTAGGGCAGTGCCTATTTTTCAGAGGAGGCCCAGGGGAAAACTCTCCAGATTCATATCTTTGGAAAGTGGGGGGAAACTGGAACAAACCCACACAAACACAGGGAGAACATGCAGACTGTGCACAGAAGGCACCCCAACCAATAATCGAACCGGAGAACCTCTTGCTGTGAGGTGTCAGTGTTAACTGCTACACCACTGCACCACTCTAAATATTCATGCTTGTATTCCTATCCCACTGTTCACTCACCATATTCCTTTGAAGAAACAAATTTTAGCAATTCCAGCAGATGACACAATGAATGTTTGGTGTAAAATCTCAGTCACTCAAATATTCCTCTAATGTAACTGCAATTATATCTATTTATAATATATTTAAATACATATCAAATATATATAGATATATAGATAGATATATATACACATACACTGGTGTATCTGAAATTCTATAAACAACATAAGATTGACAGAAAAATATCTAAACTGAAAAACGTTGACAAAATTGAAATTATATTAGGGGTGTGTTCATGTCTTTTCACCACTGCTGTGTGACCTCAGATTTGGTATATATAATTAGTAGGCGGTATAGGGGGAACTGCAAAAACACTGAAAAATGTGACATGATCTAACCAGATATAAAATGATGAAAAATCCTGACAAAATTAAATCACACTTTCTGAATGATTTTGCACAGGAGGCAATATCCTGCAGTTATGCGTGTTCACATCAGCTGCCTTTGGGAGTGACTAGAGCTTTATAGGAAAGTAAAAAAAAAGTCAAATGGATGCAATGCTCTTTAAATGAATAAGTCTAATGTATTTGTCACTGTAGCAAAATATATTTGCTGCACAGATGAAAGTGCTAAATCTTTCTAATTAAATTGCCTTGCTTAGATCAGCATGTTTCTTATTTTTGTTTTGAAGGTTTTCTTGCTGACTCACCTATCCAGTTTCTTTTGTTTCATATCAGAAATTGCCCAGCTGTTTACATAAATAAGGTTCTTCTTGTGATACCATGGACAGATCAGGGAAGTGGAGAGACAGTAGGTTGGTTTTATGTCTGCAGTAGAGATTCACTTTTGCTACTGGATTTATTTTCTGTGTGTTTGAGCTGTTGGCTGGGATAATTTATGGTATGTGACTGGTGATTCCTTGATTGTCAGTTAGGGAAGCTGATGGCCTGTGAATGGCCAGGATAAATTGGCCTTCATGCCTTCCTGAAAGATGGCTCTCTCTAGTTGGCTTTAACTTGATTCAGTAGCCATGCAGCCACTGATAACGAATAAATGACACAACTTATTTGCAGAAAATTGATTGTTGATAGGTAGGGAGGCAAAAAGTACACAGAGAAAAAATACAAGTTGCAGAACATAGAATTCTAAGCAAAATGAGTAGTATTTATCACATGAAGTCATTCTATGTGTTGTATAAATGGGTAAAATAGCAGAAATATAATATTTTTCCATGTTTAATCAAAAACATTTTAAAATTGTTAAGTACATTCAGGCAGTGAAGCAGTGCAACTGCAGATGTTATTTGGAACACAAAATCTCATTTTTTCTAGATTGCTTTTGCCTCCTGTGTCTGCTGACCATCAAGCTTTGGTTAATTCTGCATCCATTTGTTTCCCACTGTAACATATCAGTGGGGCTGCCTGTATCCCAGAGGCCTAGGTGTCTGGCTTCCCACCCCTGGATAGGACTTGTCTATCCCTGATGTCAGAAGCTGGTCTAGACACTCTTGGGGGTGAGTAATTTCCTAATGAACCTGACATTTTGCCCCTAGTGGCTGATGAGTACATTCACATCACCACAATGGCTTCTAATGCCCATCTCCTGATGTTACGTGCTCCCACATAAGTATTAACAATGACTACCATGAATGTTTTGGTAGGAACCAAGCGCATGTCCCAAAGCAGCAGTGCAGCAAATCAAACTATCTCCTTCCCAGGACAGCAAAGTGTTGGATGTTCTCTCCATTCTTCCCTTGCAGATTCCTCCAGCAGGCAAACACTACTCAATCTCAAATCATTTGTGTGGCAGTCAGGGCTTCAGCCATCTGTGCAACATAACCAACCATCACTGTGTATGTCTCATTTAGTTATGTTATTTCAGATTTTATAAGCACAACTGTTAAGATTTATACATTTTCACAACTTTTTTTCCATAAATATATTTTTGCAATGATAAAATAATGTTTAAAAAGGAATATGCAATGCACCGAACCTTTCAACTGTACAGATTTTCACAGAATGTTCAGATTTTTACCTCTTTCTGGCAAATAATTGGCAAGTCATTAAAGATCAAAGTCAGAAAATAAAGATAGACATTTAAGTTTCAGACTACATACTCCGGAAAATTCACTCTAATGCAAAATCTGCTATGCTTTCAACTTTCTAAGTGTGTAAGAGCAGTATTTAAAATGTGTCCCTATTTTGGGGCCTTCGTCTCTCCATTATTTATGTCTTTCTCCAGATTTTTTTGCTCTAAGTGGTTGAGAGGTATGCAGTGGACCTCTTAAGAATACCACAAATATTTCATCCTCATTTGAAATAAGAACTTGGCTGCTCCCTTGTGACTTTACCACTCATAAGCTCATTAGATGAAACTACAATGGCAGACAAAAATCAAGTAGCATGGATATTATTGTTACACAAATGTTCCTGCAACATTTGAATGGTATGCTGAAATTCATTTTTTTTTATTTTATCATTTTGTTAACTGGTTAAGCCTGCTAGTAATGTATATTTTCTTCAATGACCAGATGACCTGGGGAGTGCTGTCTATCTAAGCTATGAGACTTGGTTAGTGTCACAAAGTTTTCTAAGTAAGCACTGCAGGAATCAAACTCTGTACTACAATATTAAGATTATTAGCAGATTTCTGTGTACCTTAGCAGAAAAATGTGATATGTGATTCAGTGAAAAGTAATTCACCACCACACTGTATTTTACTACTGCCTGCATAGAATTTTGTACACAGCCAGTCCACCCATTCCATTCAATCCAATACAACACAATAATAATTATAATAATTATAGTAATAACAATAATTCCCCAAATATTTAAAATATAGAAGGTTTTAGTATAATAAGCCACTGGACCCCTTTTTCCTTTGTGGAACCCTTGACCACAGCAACTCTGAAAAAACTCAGAGAAAAGCAAAACAGTTTCATCTTGAGACCTTTACAGACTCAATTTTATAACATAGTTGTGTGGTTTTCCCATGGTGAACATTTGAAGTGACAAATGTATTTTTAAGATGAACCAAGTGGTAAAGCAAGTGTCTTTAAATGTATCAAGTATTTTGCCCATCTGGTCTCTTATTTTTTGTTAACTTAGCAATATTAGATGGTGCTGAATATGAGTTATTGAAACATGGTATATTAGAATATATTTGAATAGCAAAATACCCAAAGCAGATGTCTGCAAATTGGAATCAGAGGAAAACCATTACACTGAAGAAAAGACCAGCATAGCCTTACCAGAAATCCAGTTCCTTAATTATTCAAATGTGTGTTATTTTGTTTGCCTGTTTGTTAGTTAGCTTGCTTTTTAGAGAATAGAAACTTGGATTTGGCAAACATAAGTAGAATGGTTATCGGACTGAGTCTGTGCACATACATATATGGGGGTGTCATGGCTCAGTATTTCAGTTATGATATTTTCTGCAACGTATGTTTTTTTTTTTTTTTTTGCTCAGTTTTTTTGTAAATTATTATTCAGGCAGTTGTGAATTATCTAAATGTCCCTGAGCCATTAGAAGAAGCTGGATGGCAGCATAATGAGATGCGACTTTATTGAAGAATGACATGGACAAACACTGACTGTAAATGTGATTGGTATCATCTAGTATGAGATGAAGCTGTTAAAAGCTGCATGGTTCTGTGTTTCTGTTATGACCCAACCTTGTGGGTGACTTCAAACAACAACAAAGCAAAATTATGTTTTTCATCATGCAGAATTAGAATTGAATTGCTAAACTTCAGATTTTTTTTTCAGAAAAAATATGAGGTGGTTGGTAGAAGCATTTATTGTTAAGGCCTACTTAAAACAGTGACAAGATCATTTCAAATAAATAAGTAAATAAATAAATAAAAATGTGTCCAATATAATGAAAATTGATACTTATGGTAGAAATTCTAGAAATTAAAAGCACTCAGAAGGCTGAGTATATAGTACATAGACAGATACATTTACATCATCTCTTTCCCAAATGTAACAAATAGGTTAAGGTTTCCCTGAAAATTAAAACTGGTAGTAGCTTTGTATTCACTTTGCTGTAATGAACCACTCATCATTTTACTTCACTGCATTGGCTCTGGGATTTTTTTTAAGATCTTATGTCCATTCTAAGTGTTAATGGGATAAATGCATAGATGCCCTAAACTTAACAGAGGAAATCATTGGTATTTTGTATCTGGTTTAATAGACAGACAACAGAAGTTGCTTATTAAAATGTAAAAGTCATACAGAGTTGTATCTTGATCCTACTATACATGAAATTTCATAGAAGAAAATGAATGCAGGAGATGAGACATTTGATTTTCCATGTTTGTTTCAGAACTGTGAAAAAGGTTGGAGACCATAGAATCACTTGAGTTTGAGGATACAATACCAATTTTAGAAAATGTTTTTCTTTCTTGTTTGAAATCTCTAACTATTTATTTAAAAAAAATAATTATTTGATGTAGTACATATAAATAATCTGGCATTGCATTTCTAATTACCAATGTCATGTTGTTTTCTCTCCTTTGATGACTATGCAACACTCTCAGAATGGAAATTATCTTTAAACCTACAGACTGCTTCATCATCTTCCACCACAGCTTTTAAAATAAACCTAAAGTTTGATATAGGAATAATGGACTATTTACTTAACTGTTTCATTATGATGAATTTGATTATGCATTTTATTTACTATTATCATTAAAAAAATCTACAGAGGTGACCAAATTAACTGTTTTAATTCATTGTAATCATTCCTTCTAATAGAGGTTTGTTGAGTTTGTATACTATCTTCCAATGGGTGTGGCCTGAGCATTTAAAAGTGAAATATTTGTTCAAACAAATTATCATAAATCTAGAACCATAAGTGTTACTAGAAAAAAGTAAATAGCAAACTATTCAGCACAAAAAAAATTAGAGTGGTTGCACTCACTTGATTTTAGGTGTTATACTGGATTTTATAAGCTACAATAATCAGAAGAAATATTCATTTTTGTAATGATATATAAGATATCTCAGTAACTATTCAAACAACATGCAGACCACTAGCAGGATTTGCTTCATACAGCTGTGAGTGTTCATATGAGGCTAAGTTCTGTTAGTATCTTGGTTATTGAGATATTCAAAGAAATATGAAAAATATTGTAAAACAAGTAAATAGCATACAATACTACTCAATATCTCTTTAGGTGCACTAGACAGAGGTCAAATATTAATACAATGTATTTGCCATTATGCAAGCTTTAAGATAGAACCTTTTAACACTTCATATAGTGACAGTTTGGGAATTATTAATGCAAATATTAACAAACAATATTTGATGCCGAGAGGGGCCGGCAGAATATAACTGCAGAAGTGCCTGGAGATGTCACAAGGGTATAATGAATTAAAACATGCTAGTGAAACAGCATCAAGAGTTTTCTCTCTGATACACTTTCAGCATGATGAAGTTCTTATTTTGCAGGCTGATTTCAGTGGCTCTGAACATAAATTGTACAGTTAATCCTTTGTTGTGCCATTTATTTCTGCAGCTGTAGGGGCTATTACTAACGCAATAATGACAGCTGTAGTGGAATTATTCCTCTCTGATAGGGACTGCATCTGTCTACTAGCATTATTGTGTGGTTTAGAGACATGGTGCTGTAAACCATGGAAGCCAAAGCAAATATCTGAGCATTCAAAAAGAAGAATAGACTTATATAAGCAGCTTTACTGTGTACAAAAATAAACTGAACAAACTTGCTACAGGTATTCCCACAGAGGGATACTTTGCTAACTTTTGTATTTGGCATAGTTAATGTACATCAGGCTTTTAACTTGCCTTTCATGATAAAACCATCTTTCTATGAAAGGCATAAATGTAGCACAATCGCCTTCTGATCAGGTTAATCTATCATATGTGAGATATTCAATAATACAAGACGAAGCCAATGAGTGAAGCCTAAATATTAGTTAGTATTAAAGGAAGACTGCCAATAGAATCATGTATATCAAAAGTAGTGTTCTACATAAATTATTTTCCCATTCAAATATGAACACATACTAGCATCCTAAATTAAAGCTGAAAGTATAAACTTCCAAATATAATTTGCGCGCGCGCACACACACACACACACACACACACACACACACACACACACACACACACACACACACACACACACACACACACAAGCACAAAATATATTTAAATATTTTTAGACTGATAGATACTATGAAAACCTTCAAAGATTTCTGAAAATATATGACTTGGTTATTGACAGGAACACACATATTTAGAAGCAATGATTATACTGGTGGCTTGCTATTTCTATGGTATGGTTGTTATTGTTTTGTCATTCAGTAAATCTGACTATTCATGACCTTAACAGTTTTAGCACACACCAAGCTAGCCAGTCAACAATTGCTTCTTTATGGTCTTGAAAATTCATACTCATTAATTCAGTAATGGTGTCTATCCTTTTTAACATCCCATGGCCCCTTCTTTACTTTCAGTCTTTCTCAGCATCTTTATCTTCTCCAATGAATCCTGTACAAAGGGCTTTAGTTTTTATCTTCCTGTATCCTCTTTATTGTAACTCACATACATCAACACCAAACCAGACTTAAAACTGTCCCGTCCTTATTATACAGAACTAGAAAATCATTTGTGTGTACTGATTTTGTGTTTAATTCAAAATTGAAAATGTTCATCTCATACAATATATGCATACTTATCTCACATTCAAATAAGTGCTTATTTTTCATTTTGAGAACAGTTCCATCAGTCCCGTTACACACATTACACCTCTCATTTACTTCCATAATTCTCTGTTTCTGTCTGACCTTTCTTGGAGTCCTATATCTGTTATGTAAGAATCTCCTATACTGGTATATCACTGGTCTTGACAATTCTAAGGCCACAACTATTTCCTAAGTATCATTCCATTTCTTGTCACTTTCCCTCATTGCTTTTTCCTTGGATCACGTCTTTCTCATTTCACTATAACCAATTTTCTATTTCTCCCCAAATCTTTACATATTGGCACTAGTGTTCTTTTCTCTAGTTCTGCCATATAAACCTTTTTCTACTTTCTCTTTCCTCACTCTCTTTCCTACTATCATCTTATTTTCTCTTATCTTCCTGACCATTTGTCACTGCATCATTCAGTTCCTCCTCCTGATATCAAAAGCCTGTCTTATCCATTCCAATGTCCTAAATTGGTCCTTCTTCCATTCTTTGTACAGCTGCTCTACTTATCTCCAACTCTTTTAATGTCACTCTAAATACCTGCTGCTGTTGCTGACTTCTTACATCCATAATCCTAATCCAATGTTGTCTTCTCATTCCTATTCTTTCCATCATACACATTTTCACATCTATGCCCTCTCCATCCTTCTGAATTTCTGCTTTCCATTCCTCTTGTTATTGTCCATGCAGGCTTTCCATCTAGCTTTCCAGTTCTCTAATTCCTCAGTCTTTGGATGATATTTATTGCTAGTTCATATATTTTGAGCACAGATATACCTCATTTCACCATGATCTCCCTCACTCTCGTTCTCTTCATCCCAATATGTCTTCTCTTCCTTCTTCACACAGATCTATTACACAGCTTTTGTATCTCCCCAAACACATTACTAACAGAGTTATCTGCATGCACCTTAAACAATCACTAGTAGCTAAGTATACTATCACCCTTTCCACCTTTACCCACCTGCTTATCATATTCACTCTACCTCTTCACTTGTTTAACATCCTCTTTATCATATCCTACAACTCCTCCAATATTTCCTCCTTATCTCCTCCACCATAAAGTATAATTTGATTCCCAAATATTTCTCCCCTCCCTTTAACCATGGCAATCTTACCAGAGCTAATGATCCTCATCTGGGTGAGACACCCCTCATCTTCAGCTCTTATTGTTCTCCCCATATACCCTACATGTTCTTTTCCTTAGCTGAAGTACCTCTACCTTTTTCTCCACATTAACTCTTCAATTTAACATGCACTCATATACTATATCTTTTTCCCTCTCATTTTTCACCTACGTCACCACCAGTAATTAGCCTTTATTTGCACTATTTCTAGATACCATACTCTTTAATGACATAACTCTTATGTAACTCCTATACAAAATTGTATCTTTCTTTCCACACTAACACCCCGTTTCCTATTTTGCTTACTTCAAACCCAATATTTTGTTTGTTTATATTTAACACTTTTCTCTTCTTTGTCTTGATGGATAGCCCATTCATCTGATTATCCTGCATGCATACATCTGTATGTGATGCAACATGCTTTGTGCACTGTAAAATGAAATGTACAATCTGCTGATCTTCACTGAAATGTACTTCTAGCATTACTACCCTGTATACCACAAGTTCTGTTACTGTGAATTTACTTCTTGTTATCATGTGTAGTGAAATTGTAAATGTAAATGTCATTTATTACAGCTTTTCTCCACTGGCCTTCGCTGAAGATGGACCTTAACCATTCGGACTTTCCAATGACAGATAGATAGATTGATCGATAGATAGCTAAACATATAGATAGATAAATAAATGAATAGATTTTTAACTCTTTTTTTCCGCTCCTATTACTAGAGATTGCTTGGGATGAAATCCCAGACCTGTGCCTCTATTAAACTCCTCAAAAATATTTAACAGTTGATGCAGCGTCCATAATGTAACCTAGAAGAATAACATGCAGCTGTCGAGATACATGTTTAAGATATCTTTCCTTCCCCACTTTCTATCACCCTATTTAGCCTCCAGGCTAATTTTTCTATAACTAAGATGAAAATTCCTGTCAGTAAAGGGCAACCCTGTTGTATTCCTCTCCTTAAATACACCTTATCCAATAGACACACATTTATCCTAATCTGGACATTTTGTCTCCTATATATAAAGCTGTAGTGCTCCGCAAAGCCCCTGTCCCCAGAACCTCTTCCAACGTTTTTTTTAGCATAAAATCTCAATTTAATAAATCAAAAACCTTCTGCATACCCATCACCACCACATCTGCTCCCTTTATATTCTACTTCTTTTACTTCTTATAATAGCTCACTACATTTAATTACAACCTTCAATGATTTTTAGATGGCCTTGTTAAGTTGAAACTCTTTGTGACTTCAAGGATTTAAACACACTAGGCCTCTCTGTCAAGAACTGTTTATTTAGAGTTTCTCCAAATTCTTATTTATTACTTCATTAATGCTGACTATCCATCTTAGCCTCTGATGCACCTTCTTCTTTTGCCTTCCAACTTTCCAAGAAACAGTGTCCTCTTTAATGAATCCTGTATTCATATTATGTGACCAAATTGTTTTGAGTTTTATTTTTACTATCCCACCTTATGGTGAACATTCTAGATTTACTTCATTAAATATTAACAGATTTGGCCATCTTGCAGTTCATAGAATTTTCAAATGTTTTCTGTAGCACCATGGTTTAAAAGTATTGAATTTCCTGTACAGAGTCTTATGTATTGGCAGCTCTCATATCCATATGCTGTTATTGGAAAACTATTGCTTTGGCTATATGGAAATCTGTTGACAATGTAATGTGTTCAGTCTTTCAAATATTATCTAGGTTTGCCATAGCTTTCCTCCCAAAAAGTGAATGTCTTTTAATTTCATGGCTGCAGTTACAATTTGCAGGGAACTTTGAGCCTAAGAAAATAAAGGCTGTTATAGCATTTAATTTACGATTTCAGGTATAAATTGTAGAATATTAACTCAAAGTATGCACTCTGCCATTCTTCAGTGTTTGTCACCCACCAGTCACACCCTCATCCTTTGCCCTTACTCCTTAAGCCATTTGCCCCAGGTACCTTTTCTCTCCCTTACAAGTCATCTCTGGGATATCAGACTTTACCTTGCTTGTCTACAATGCCTCATACACGTGCCATTTCATTATTTCATTTTCAGCAGAAACAGCAGTTGTGTGTTGCCCCTTAACCCTCTGTTCAGTGCAAGTTTGTATCTTAAGAGGCCATTTTCACTGCTGTCAGTATACTGCCCCCATATGGGTTTTAGTTTAACTATCAAATGTCTGGCAGTTAGCTCAGAGGACCTGACTTCTTAATGAGCTGCTTCCTGTGCCAAGGATGCAGGTTTGAATCTTTCCATCTTCATTTACCTACGATATGACCTTAACCAAGTCACTTCACCAGACAGTGCTGTACAGAAATTGGGAATTTGGGCTATGCTTCTTAATGATCTCCTGGACTGCATGGCTAGTAGCTACATATGATCATATTGGACATTCTAGTGAAGAGTCTGGGTTTATTTCGGAGTAAGTATAAACTAACTTTAACTTCTTATTGTGCATTGAATTCTCAAACATTTTCTCTGACATCATGGCTCAAAATCATTTATCTTTTTCTGATGTACAGAATTGCTTGCAGTCCAGCTCTGACAGTAAGATGTAATTACTGGGAAAACTATAACATTGACTATATGGGTATTTTAATCCCCGAATCAGGAACCTCTACTGTGGCCTCTCTTTACTACTCTAATTTTTATCCAACATGGACATTTGTTCCATCAAAAGCAAAGTCCATAGATCCCTGTGCTAGTCAAGAGCCCATTATCAATTCATTCTTGCCACAAGAGCCTGATCAGCCCATCCATTCCCTCTCTGGTGAGAACCAGGTGGTAAGGTATTGTCCAGTTTCAGATTCAGTAGAGCAGCCAGCCTTCACTAATCCTTGGATTCCTAACTCCCATTACATATCTCTGAGCTCCACGATAACTGCTTTGACTTTGAAAGCAGGTATACTGTTATACTGATGATGATGATGTGTGCTTGACAGGCTCATACTCCATAGGTTTATCACCTGGTGCCTCTATGTTTTACCCAAGCAGAGACCCAGAGCTACTGTCCTTCTACAGAATGGGTAAGTAGACACTGACCATTTCATCCCATTTTTCTAGCCTTGCCACTTAAATGTACATGCTTATAATCAAATATAAGTCATCTGAATCACAGTAATGACTTCATCTCACTGTACCATAAGGCTGTGTAACTACATGGACCTTTGCTGACTGTGATGTCTTTGCTTTTTTATATCTTACTGTTTCATAGGTCATGCATACTTATTAAGCTATTGTTGGTGATGATCTTAGGAAGCCTAACCTTACATTCCTTAAGTAGTTTTTTAGCCCTGATATTTTGTGTCTTATCCAGATTTCGCCCAAGAAGCATGTGTCTCTTATTTTATAGAAATAATTGTATTCTGCAGAGATCTTTGAGTCCAGGAAAATAAAACCAGTTATCGCCCCAATGTCTTTGAAATGTAGTGAATCCTGACTTTGCACTTTCAGGCAAAAGTATTTGAGTTTTAGTTTCACTATCAGGCCTTCTGATGAACATTCAAGATTTATTACATTATGCATTGACTGATTTGATATCATTGCAAATAATAAGATTTTTATAAATTTCTCAAACACAAGTAAACGGCCTGAAAGCTGACACCACAAAAATCGAATGGATTCACAAGTTGATTTTTATTGTAAAAAAAAGCAGAAAAAAAAAAAAATTATCTCAGCGCTAGGATGTGATGGCTTTTCAAGTTCATACACATTTACAAAACATCAGCTTAAATAGCTGCTTGCAATGAAATGAAGCAATCATAAAACAATTAAAACCTAATTGGGAACTAATTAAAGCCTTTCATTTTGTTAAAGGATCTACTTACTAAAAAATATTTTAAAACTCAGATATGTGGCACAACTCATTATATACAATTAAAAACACTTCTAAACAAACAATATATTTCCTATTACACAATAGAAAAAGTAGAAAAACTGTATGTTGATATCTACATAATATTTGACACATAAAAAATGTACCTGTACTAAATGCAAGGCAATTTACTTTGCTCATATTACATTGCCAAAGCTTGAATAAATAATGTGAGCATGAAGAGAATGAATAGATGAATAGATAAAATAAGTGAGGAAATACATACAACCAGAAGAAAGGTTGTGTGTAGTGTGGCAGCTTAAATTAAATGCAGCAAGTTGGCCCGGGTTAAATGACACCATTAGTATAAAACCTATTTTAAAACTTAGGAGGGCTAGATTATAAGCATAGTACATCAGGGGTGCTTAGTGCACACTCTATATATAGTTCCTCTCTTTAGAGAATGTAAAGTACAGGTTATGGGTCACTTGCTTCAGCCGCTTGTCTCCCTGTTCATTCCCCTATTCCTTCATTCCTTCATCTCGTTTATTTCATTCTCTTTTTTTTATTTTCCTTGTTTTTTTCTTTTCTTCTTTTTTTGTTTTCTTCTGCCTTTCTTCTGGTTGTATGTATTTCCTCACTTATTTTATCTATTCATCTATTCATTCTCTTCATGCTTTTTGGTCAAGCCCAATTTTGTGCCTTTTATTCACAAGCACATTATTTATTCAAGCTTTGGCAATGTAATATGAGCAAAGTAAATTGCCTTGCATTTAGTACAGGTACATTTTTTATGTGTCAAATATTATGTAGATATCAACATACAGTTTTTCTACTTTTTCTATTCTATCTGAGTTTTAAAATATTTTTTAGTAAGTAGATCCTTTAACAAAATGAAAGGCTTTAATTAGTTCCCAATTAGGTTTTAATTGTTTTATGATTGCTTCATTTCATTGCAAGCAGCTATTTAAGCTGATGTTTTGTAAATGTATATGAACTTGAAAAAGCTAGGAACATCCTAGCGAAAGCGCTTGTGATACGTTTTTTTTTTTTTTTTTTTTGTGGTCTGCTTTTACAATAAAAATCAACTTGTGAATCCATTCGATTTTTGTGGTGTCAGCTTTCAGGCCGTTTACTTGTTCTTGGTCCTACCATAAATTTCTCAAACACCACAATTAAAAAGCATTGATTTTTCCTTATAAAGTCTTACTTACTGCTCAGCTGTTACAGCCATATGTTATTAGTGGAAAAACAACTATACGGCTTCTCCCTTTTTAATTTTTCCAAATCTTTTGGGTTTCTAATACCATGACAGGAATGGACCCCATTCCTAAGTCAAAGTATCGTTAAACTCCATGAAATTAGTATTGTTTCACTCTTTGATGTCAGCCAAAAGTGCTCTTCGCAGCACCCGCAATGCGCTCAGTACTCCTTCTGCAATTCGTATGGAATTAGATGTATTGGTAGCATATCTAAATATGACTGTAGACTCTTTTTTATACGAACCTTTCCTACTACTATTGGAACTATCTGGCTATCTTTCTTCTACATTGCTTTCATTTCTGCTTGCAAATCCTCATATTTTATGACTTTGTGTCTCTCTCTATATGCATGACACTGCAGTCACTGGGTGTGGTGATTTCAGTGACCAATGCAACTTTTGTCTTCTTTTCTTGAACTAATATATCCAGTTTGCTAGCATCTATCTTTTGAACTGTTTGCAATGGATGATCCCATGTGATGTAGACATCATCATTTTCTATGATGCTTTGTGGCTCATGTTTCCAGTGTTTTTCAGCCACTTCAATACCATAATGTTTGCACAATCCCCAGTGCAACAGTTTCACCACATTATTATGCCTTTCGGTATACAGTCCTTCTCCCATTAGTATATCACAACCAGCAACAAGGTGTGCAACTGTTTCCAATTCTGTTTTACAAAACCTACATTTGTCTGTTTCTCTCATGTGTTCAATGGACTTTGTAAACCAATGTGTACGTAGCCCACTATCTTGTGCCACCAATATTAACCTTTCATCTCTTGGTTTGAATTCACCTCTCCTTAACCATTCCTGTATTTGTTTCTGATCAACATGAGGTTCTTCCAGACAGTTTCCTTACTTGCAACTATATTTATACATTTTCATATTTCCTGCCTTCTCATCTGGTCCTTCACCTTATATTCTTTCTTTTGCTTTTTGGCACATTCAGTTGCTACCTTTATTTTATCCACTTGTGGTTTAATTTCCATTCTTTCTTGAAGCTGATATGCTTCTGCTAGCCTAAGCAGGGAAGTCATCTTAGATTTATTCTCCTCATGTTTCAAAACTTTCACTACATTTGGGTCTTGTGAGGTGAGCAGATATGTGTGGAGTCCCACAATTGCAGATCTGTACATGTAATCAATTTCATGGAGGCTCATCCCTCCTTCAGAATGGAGGATATATAATCCAGGCATACAGTGATTTTTATAAATCATTTGGTTTGCATGGAGCATCCTGCTTGATTTCCTATTTAATCTATCCAACACATTTTGTGGCCAGTCAGTCACTCCAAAACTGTAAGTTAGGACAGGAAGAGCAAATTAGTTTATAGATTGAATTTTGTTCTTAGATGTCTACACTGTTTTCAGGATTAATTTAAGTCTTCTAAAGTATTCCTTACTAAGTTTTATTCACATTTGTTCATGTTTTATTGTTGATCCTTCATCAATTCCCAAATATTTGTACATTCCCTCTTGCTCAAGTTCTTTTATATCACATTCTTGTCTCAAACTGATGTTTTCTTGGTGCTGCAGTTTTCCTGCTTTAAAGGTTGCTTTTGCACATTTATCAAGCCCAAATGAATTATTATATCATCTGAAAACGTTTTGACAACTTACAGTTGTACTTTCAGTTCCTCATCTGATGAGTTATACAGTTTCAAATCATTGACAAAGGTCTTTGAGACTTTAACAATGCAATGTTCTTTAATATCTTAGAGGCTCATAGGTTCATACTTAGTTACCGTGCTATTGATCTGTGATGATCTTAAGGAGTCTAGCTTATATTTCCATGGTATTTTTAGCCCTTCTATGTTGCCTCTTATCCAGATTTACCACAGTTTTCCTCCTAAGAAGCATGTGTCTTTTTATTTTATAAATAGAACGGTCATTTGCTGAGACACATGAAAATAAAATCAGTCACTTCCTTCACTTCTTTTACATCTGTTTAAAAAAATGATAGGACTAGTGGATATCATCTCAACTTTTTTGATGCTGAACCACAAACCAGGCTTTCTACTTTCTACTTACACCTTCAAGTGGCTCTTCAGCTCCCCACTTTCACTCATTAAAATGATACCATCTGTATAGATGAAGCCATTAACCTTTCTGTCAGCCATTTTTATTACATCTCATTCATGTAGCCCAATATTTTGCATTATATATTCGGTCTATCATTTAAATAAGTATGGTGACAATGTATTACCTTATCACACTCATTCCCAACTTTAAACCAGTTGGCTATTCCATATTTAATTCTAATGATTACTTCCTGGTTTGCATACAGATTCCTTAGTTGGCCAAAAAGGTAAACTGTAATCCTGATTTATCTATGAACATGTCACAGTTTTTGTGTTCTACATAGTCAGGTGCTTTACAGTAGTTGATGAAGAATAAATATTTTTGTGAAATGCACTTGCTTGTTACCAGAAGATGTTGACAATTTCATCTCTGGTGCATCTTCTTCTTCTAAAGCAAACATTTATATAACAGTTCTCGTCCACACACTGCTGAAGTTTAGATTGCAGTATCTTACGAATTACATTACTAGCACACAAAACAATTTCATTTGTCTGACAATTTGAACCTTCATTATCATAACTCTGTTTTGGCGACTGGAATATAAATTGACTTTTTCCAGTCTAATGGCAATGGCTCCCTATTGAAATGTCAGTACTCAAAATGCTGAGTGCTGACAAGCCAGAAAAAAAGACTGAAAACACAGGAGAAGAGCGAATTTCAAAAATCATTCTCCTACTTCAAACTTTTTTTTTGCAAGGTGGGTGGAGGCAAGCCCCTCTTGTACCCCTTCTTTGTGAGGGTAAGACCCCCACACTCCCAAGGTAATCATATCTTGCAGAAAAGGAATTAAAACTGAAAGAATGGAATACAAATGATTACATACTTTGAGAGAGGTCCATACTCCCTGCTTAAATAGTGCAGTAAATATAAAATGTATATGGAAGGCTGGAGAGCTCACTCTGTTAGATGACTGTATGTATGTATGTATATGTATATATATATATATATATATATATATATATATATATATATATATATATATATATGGATCTACTTCAGTAAATTGAAAGTTCGGAAAGCCAAAATTTTAATTAATTAGATGAGAAGACCATAAAGTCAACATAATAAAACTTTAACATTTCAAAACTTGTAAGAACGAAGAATCTACTGCATGTTGTACAATATTCAGATGTTCTGAATGGTGATTGCGAAGCAAAGCGAACACATTATGCTCCATTTAAACAGTTGATTTAAGGTAAAAATGTACATTTTTCAACTTTTTTGAATTAGATCACAGTGCAGTAAGGATTAGATAATTTACTGCTTTCTCCACTGTAGTGTGATCATTATATAGTCCCGCGGTAGTGGTGCTGCGGTAGCGTTGTCACCTCACAGCAAGAGGTTGTCCCATTCGATTCTCAGCTAGTCTTCTGTGTGGAGGCATGCGTGAATGGGCGTTCCTTCATTGAAGGTTGTGCATCAGGGCTGGCAACTCGGCACGTAAAAATCTACTGCCAATCATTAGTGGACCGGAGTTCCTCTGTGGCGACCCCTAACCGGGATAAGCCGAAAGACACAACAGCAACAGTGTGATCATTATATAATTACCAGGGGGTGTGGGGGGCACAGCCCACATGGGGTGCAGAGGGACTTGCCTCCCTGCAAAAAGATTGAAAATTATATATTTTTAATTTAAACTGAGTGTTTAAATGGTGCAGCTGTTGTTTTGTTTTCTCCACAATCTGCATTCAGAAAGTCCAAGTGTTATCAGATATGGGCAGTATGTGCTTCATTCTTACAAGTTTCGAAATATGAAAAGAATTCCCCTTCACTTACTTGCAGTTGATGTTCTGAAGGTTGATATATATATATATATATATATATATATATATATATATATATATATATATATATTTTTTTTTTTTGAGGGAACATGGGCCAAATTCATGGCTAGGCTTATAAGGGCCTCTGGGTCAATAGCTTAGTATCATCCTATGAACCTATGAACCTATGTTAAAATTTCATTATTTTGATTTTGAGGTCTTCTCACCTCACTAATTAGAACGTTCAATATACTGAAGTAGATCCAGATATATATATATATATATATATATATATATATATATATATATATATATATATATATATATATATATATATATATACAGGGGCACTACTGAATCCTGAAAGCCCAAAATCCGGAGACCAAAATCTCGAAAGTTCAAAATACTGAAAACACACAGGATACCAACACTTACTATATTCCAGCACAAATACATACAGAAGCAAATAAAACACAAACCATATTACTCTTCTGCAAGTATAAGCAGGGGGGCTTAGTGTAGTGAAGTGCAATCTCGGAATTGATATATTTAAGAAGCAGGGGGTGTAGGGGCACAGCCCCCAACATGGGGATGCAGGGGGGCTTGCTCCTGGCTTATAGTTGAAGGGTGATATGTTTCTGTATGTACTTGTGCTGGAATATAGTAAG